>NC_137901.1:53751970-53926970 GCF_963455335.1 Martes martes | reverse complement strand
ACGTTGGATCCTATTAGCTAGTACCTTGTTGAGAATTTTTACGTCCATGTTCCTCAGAGATATTGGTCTATAATTCTCCTTTTTAGTGGGGTCTTTGGTTTTGGGATCAAGGTAATGCTCGCCTTGTGAAATGAGTTTGAAAGTTTTCCTTCCATTTCTAATTTTTGGCACAGCTTCAGAAGGATAGATATTCATTCTTCTTTAAATGTTTTGTAGAATTCCACTGGAAAGCCATCTGGCCCTGGACTCTTGTTTTCTGGGGGATTTTTGATTACAGATTCAATTTCTGTGCTGGTAATGGGTCTATTCAAGTTTTCTATTTCTTGATGTTTCAGTTTCAGTAGTTTATACATTTCTAGGAATGTAATCTTTTCCTCCCAGTTGCCCATTTTTTTTGGCATATCATTGCTCATAATATTATCTTATGGTAGTTTGTATTTCTGTGGTGTTGGTTGTGATCTCTTCTCTATCATTCATTATTTTATTTATTTGGGTCCATTCTCTTTTCTTTTTGATAAATCTGGCTAGGGGTTATCAATTTTGTTAATTCTTTCAAAGAACCAACTCCTAGTTTCATTAATCTGTCTTACTATTTTTTTAAATTTCTGTATCATTTATTTCTACTCTAAGCTTTATTTCTCTTCTGCTGGTTTTAAACTTTATTTGCTGTTTTTTTATAGCTCCTTTAGGCATAAAGTTAGGTGTGTATTTGAGACTTTTCTTGCATCTTGAGGAAGATCTGTATTACTTCCCTCTTATGACCGATTTTGCTGTGTCCCAAAGATTTTGGACTGTTGTATTTTCATTTGTTTCCATGTATTTTTGTTGTTCTTCCTCTTCTCTAATTTTATGGTTTACCCATTCATTCTTTAGTAGGATGTTCTTTAACCTTCATGTATTTTTAGTCTTTCCAAATTTTATTTTGTGGTTGACTTCAAGTTTCATAGCGCTGTGGTCTGAAAATATGCATGGTATGATCTCAATCTTTTTGGGCTGGTTGAGGCCTGTTTTGTGACACAGTATATGTTCTATTCTGGAGAATGTTCCCATGCACTCAAGAAGAATATGTATTCTGCTGCTTTAGGATGAAATGCTCTGAATATATCTATGAAGTCCATCTGGTCTAGTGTCTTATTCAAAGCAATTATCTCCTTGTTTATTTTTTGCTTAGATGATCTGTCCATTGCTCTAAGTGGGATTTTAAAATCCCCTACTATTACTGTATTTTTTTTTATCAACAAGTTTCCTTAAGTTTGTTATTGTTTTATATAGTTGGTTGCTCCCAATTTGGGACCCTACCCTTGTAGGTTAAGGACTTGTTGTCTCTTGCTGTTTTCAGAATTATCTCTTTATCTTTGTATTTTGCAAGTTTTACTATGATATATCTTGGCGTTGACCTATTTTTGCTGACTCTGAAATGAGTTCTCTGTGCCTCTTGGAACTGAATGCATTTCCTTCCCCAGAATAGAGAAGTTCTCTGTAATTCATTTTTATCTTCATTCAGTTGTGGTTAGAAAGAAAGCTTGATATAATTTCATCTTCTTATATTTGTTAAGACTTGTTTTGTGACCTAACATATGTCCTGGAGAATGTTCCATGTGTACTTGAGAAGACTGTGTATTTTATTGCTTTTGGATGGAAGTTCTATATGTATCTTTTAAGTCTAACATGTCATTTAATGCTGATGTTTTCTTATTGATTTTATGTCTTGATAATCTACCCTTTGGTATAAGTGGTATATTAAATTTCCTTACTATTGTAGTATTTCTATTTTTTCTTTAAATTTGTTAACATTTATTTTCTATATTTAGATGTTCTATGTTGGGTACATACATATTTTAAGGTGTTACACCCTCTTGATGGTTTGACCCTTATATCATTCATTATACAGTGCCCTTCTTTGCCTCATTACTGTCCTTATTTTAAAGTCTTTTATTTAGTCTGACAAAATTGTAAAAACCGCCAGTCTTCTTTTGGTTTCTGTTTATATGGAATATCTTTCTTCTGTCCTTCACTTTCAGCCTGTGTATGTCCTTATATCTGAAGTGATTCTTTATAGGTAGCATGCCAATGGGTCTCTTTGTTGCTGCTTTTGTTTTTAATCCACTTAGATTGGAGAACATAGTCCATTTACATTAAATTAATCAATTACTCATTTATAATTATGTACTTCTTCTTCTTTTGTGAATTGTGTTCTGGCCATTTGTAGTTCCTCTTTCCCGTCTCTCTTTCTTCTTTTGTGGTTTGATGAGTTTCTGTAGAAGTACTCCATTTTCTTTCTTACTATCTTTTGGGTGTCTACTATAGGTTTTGCTTGATGGCTACCATGTTTTATTTATATATAATTTATTTATATATAATTTATTTATATATAATAACTTATATTTAGGACACTCTATTTTAAGTCAATAACTACTTAAGTTTGAGTGCATTCTGAAGTCCTACATTTCTACTCCCTCCCCATTATGTTTTAGGATTTGGGTGTCACATTTACTCTTCATGTTCTGTATTCCTTAATTAATTATTGTAGTTATAATGACTCTTATTGCTTTTGTCTTTTATCTTTTTTCTAACTCTAAAAGTTATTCATCCACTACCTTTACTATATATTTACCTTCATCAGTGAGATTTATACTTTCACGGATTTTCTTGTTACTAATTAGTGCCCTTTCTTTTCAGCTTAAAGAAGCCCCTTAACATTTCTTGTAAGGTTAGTTTGTTGGTGATGAAATCCGTTAGATTTTTCTTATCTGGAATACTCCGGATCTCTCTTTCAATTCTGAAAAACTTTGCCAGGTAGAAAATTCTTGTTTCTCTTTCTCTCTCTCCCTCTCTCTCTCTCTTTTTCTTTCTTTTAGCACTTTGGCCATATTGCAATACCTCTTTCTGGCCTACAAAGTTTCTGTTGAAAAAACCTGCTAATGTTATTATGGGGGTTACCTTGAAGTAACAAGGTGTTTACTGCTTTTAGCATTCTCTCTTTGTATTTTTCTTTCCCCATTTTATTTACAATGTGTCTTGTGGATCTAATTGGGTTAATATTATTTAGAACTCTAGAGTTCTGGATCTGCATGTCTGGTTCCTTTACCAGTTTGGAGAACTTTCAGCCATTATTTCCTCAAATAAGTTTTCTGTTGCTTTCTTTCTTTCTCTCTTCTCCTTCTGGGACACCTATAATGCAAATGTTAGTTCACTTGATGTTGTCCTTTAAGATGTCTTTTTTTTTTCCTTTCCCCCCTTTTTTTTCTCTGATCATGTGAGTTCTTCTGATCTATCTTCTAGTTCACTAATCCTTTCTAGTGCTTCATCTTACCTGTCCTCTCTAGTGTATTTTTCATTTGGATGAAAATGGATTTCATTTTGAATTGAAATTGAATCCAATTGAAAATCCATTTCATTTGGATTATTTTGTTCTTTAGCTCTGTGGCTGTGTTCAGTATTTTCTTACGTTTTGTAAGAAATATAACTTCTTTATTAGAGTTCTCACTGTGTTCATCCATTCTTCTTCCCCGTCCACTGAACATCTTTATGACCATTACTTTGAAGTTTTTATCAGATCAAATTACTTATCTCTATTTAATTAAGATTTTTTCTGAGGGTTTATCTTGTCTTTGTTTGTTTGGGACATATTTCATTGTTTTTCATTTTGTTTGACTTTCTCTGTTGGTTTCTATGTATTAGATAAAATAGTCACTTCTTGCAATCTTACAGCATTGGCCTTATATAGAAGATGAATCTTATTATTCAAACTTACCCTATCTTTTGGTTATCTCTCAAAACTTTGTGATTCTCCAACAGCCAATTTTTTTTTTAAATAACTTCCAGTAGTTGGGAGTGTGCCAAGACCACTAACTGTCACTTTGAGGACAATCTCAGCACTTAGATCCAGGCTAATATTCACTAGATTCTGGAAGCCAGACTCTCAGGAAGCAGCTTTTAAAGAGTGCAAAAATATACAGTCCCATGGGACTGCAAACATACATCTTGCTGGCCACTAGACCAGGTAATCTGGAGATACCCCTGGGCAGAAGTTGTAAAAATTAGTTCCATATGAGTGTATGGAACTTTCTTGGTGATATTGTTGAACTCTAGTGGGACAGAGGAGGAGCAGAAATGGTACCGCATGGCCTGTGTTTCCTGAGAGCACCTCTGTTGCCTCTAGATGTGTATAAAATCTGAAGCTTGCCCCTAAGCTTGAAACTATGGTTATAGAAAGTAGGCCACCTTCATAGAAAACCTGGGAATAAGCTTCAGTCAGCTTTGTGTGCAGGACCCCAAGCATGTATCCTGCCAAGAACTGTCTCTTTGATTGTTATATCATACTCAGAATTCTTGAGTTCTATGATAACCAGGAACGCAAGATTGCCTGACCAAAAGAGCTAGGTGATCAAGGGGCATCCCCTGGGTGGCAGCTATAAAATCTAGGTTACCAGATGTGTGTAGAATCTCTCCTCTGGGAGATACTGGTGCTCTGTTCCTGGATTGAGCAAAGCAAAGAGGGATGTAAAGGTATCACCTGCTAGAAAAATATTTAAAAAAATGCAAAAGAAAAAAGAAAACAAAAGTAAAAAGTGAATACAAAGAAAAAATGTGCTTATCAGCTTTAGAAAGGTAGAGAAAGAGCATGTAAGATGTTGCTTGATAGCTGGAGCCCAAAGATGGCACCCACAGGAAGGGGTAGTAAAAAATCACCTTTAGCTTTAGCAAGGCAGAGGAAGAGCAGGAAGATGATGCCCACCACCCTCCAACACCCTGGAGAGTATTCCAGCAGGACCTCGTCTCTTAGAACAATGCTTTAAAATTAGGAAATGAGACTCTTATATAAAATCTGGATACTGTTCAATGAGCTGCATCTGTTTGAAGCCCTGGGGCAAGTGAATCTGCATGCTGGCCCTTTGAGTCATTCCTCAGTTTGCCACAGCTCCATCCGTCTCCTGGCTGTGAATCCTATTGGTCTTCAAAATCAGATGATGTGGGACTCATTTCCTAGGTGCTAGTCTTAAAAGTCAGTGTGTCAGATGTGAGGTGGGAACCCACTGCTACTCAGGGAGAAGCTCCCAGTTTTCAGTTTCCTCCTGATTGTGGGTTGCCACACCATGGGTGGGGTTTATGGCAAGATTTTATCTCAGCCTTTTCTATCTACTTCAACATGGTTTCCTCTCTTATTTGTCTGATATGAAGGGGTTGCTTCACCAGTTTTCAGTGGCTTTTTTCCTTCCTCCAGAAGAATTTATTCTATATATGGCTGTAGATTCAGTGTGCCCTTTGGAGGAGGTAAACTCAGGATCTTTCTGTGGTGCCATCTTGGACCAGAAATTGGGTTTTACTTATGCAAAAATAACTTTTAAGAATTTGATAGGAACTGCATTTAATCTATAGATTCCTTTGGGTAGTATTTTGTTTTTAACATTATTAAGTCTTCGGATTTATGAACTCAGGATATATTTCCAAGTATGCATATCTTTTAAAATTTCCTTCAGCATTTTTTTTTTTTTTTTAGTTTTCAGTATATAAGTCCTTTGTATTTTTGGTTAAATATGTTCTTGGTTAAATTTATTATTACTATTTTTATACTACTGTAAATGGAATTGCTTTCTTAATCTCTTTTGGGGTTGTAAATGTTTAGTAACTAGCAGTGAAATGTATGTTTTGTTTTTATATCTTGCAATTTTACTGAATTCATGTATTGTCTCTTTTTCAGCTTAATACCTTTTATTCATTTTTTTCTTGCAGAATTTCTTTTGCCAGTCTTTCCAATGCTATGTTGAATACAAGTGGTGAAAGCAAGCATTCTTTTGATTTTCCTGATCTTAAGGGAGATGTTTTCAGTCTTTCAATATTGAGCATGATGTTATCTGTGGGATTCTTACATATGGTCATTATCATTTTTTGTTTCTTTCTATTCTTAGTTTATTGAGTTTTTATTAAATCAAGAAAGAGTATTGAATTTCTTTTTTTATTTAAACTCAATTAATTAACATATAGTGTATTATTAGTTTCAGAGGTAGAGTTCAGTGACTCATCAGTCTTATATAATACCCAGTGCTCATTACATCACATGCCCTTCTTAATGTACATCATCCAGTTACCCTATCCCCCACCAACCTGCCTGCCAGTAACCTTCTGTTTCCTATGATTAAGAGTCTTTTCTGGTTTTTCTCCTTCTCTGATTTTCTATTGTTTTACTTTTCCCTTCCTTCCCATATGACTCTCTGTTTTGTTAGTTAAATCCCACATAAGAGTGAGATCATATGATAATTGTTTTTCTCTGATTCACTTATTTCACTTAGCATAATACCTTCTAGTTCCATCCATGTCATTATAAATGGTAAGATTTCATTTTTTGATGGCCAAGTAGTATTCCACTGTGTGTGTGTGTGTGTGTGTGTGTGTGTGTGTGTGTGTATACACACCACATCTTTATCCATCTTTATCCATTCATCTGTCAATGACATCTTGGCTCTTTCCATAGTTTGGCTATTGTGGACATTGCTGCCATAAACATTGGAGTTGCCCCTTAAAATCATTACACTTATATCACCTAGGGATAAACATAACCAAAGAGGCAAAGGATCTGTACTTAGAAAAATATAGAACACTCATGAAAGAAATTGAGCAAGATGCAAAGAAATGGAAAAACATTCCATGCTATTGAATTGGAAGACCATATTGTTAAAATGTCTATGCTACCTAGAGCAATCTATACATTCAGCGCAATCCCTATCAAAATACCTTCAGCTTTTTTTCAGCGCTGGAAAAAATAATCCAAAAATTTGTATGGAACCTGAAAAGACCTCAAATAGTGAAAGGAATGTTGAAAAAGAAAACCAAAGCTGGTGGCATTACAGTGGTGGACTTCAAGCTATATTACAAAGCTGCAATCATCAAGATAGTATGGTACTGCCATAAAAACAGACATATAGATCAATGAAGCAGAATAAAGAACCCAGAAATGGACTCTCAACTCTGTGGTGAACTAATCTTTCACAAAACAGGAAAGAATGTCCAATGGAAAAAAAGACAGTTTGTTCAACAAATGGTGTTGGGAAAATTGCCCCATGCAGAAGAATAAAACCAGACCATTTGCTTACATTGTACACAAAAATAAACTCAAAATGGATCAAAGACCTAATGTGAGACAGGAATCCACCAGAATCCTAGGGGAGAACACAGGCAGAACCTCTTTGTCCTCAGTTGCAGCAACTTCTTGCTAGACAGGTCTTCAAAGGCAAGGAAGACAAAGGCCAAAATGAACTGTTGGAACTTCAAGATAAAAAGCTTTTGCACAACAAAGGAAACAGTTGTCAAAACCAAAAGATAACCTACAGATAAAGGGTTAGTATCAGATAAAGGATTAGTATCCAAAATTTACAAAGAACTTATCAAGTTCAACACTCAAAAAGCAAATAATCCAATCAGGAAGTATACAGAAAACATGAACACACATTTCTCCAAAGAAGACATTCAGATGGCTGATAGACATGTGAAAAAATCTTCCACATCTCTTGGCATCAAGAAAATACGGATCAAAACCACAATGAGATACCAGCTCACAACAGTCAGAATGGCTACAATTAAAAAACAAGTCAGGAAATGACAAATGTTGGTGAGGACATTGAGAAAAGGCAGCCCTCTTAAATTGTTGGTGGAAACAAAAGCCAGTACAGCTACTCTGGAAAATGGTAGGGATGGTCCTCAAAAAGTCAAAAATAGAACTACACTATGACCCAGCGATTGCACTACTAAGTATTTACCTGAAAGTATTGAATTTCATCAAATGCTTTTTCTCCACCAATTGATGTGATCAAGTGTTTTTTTTCCCTTTACCACATATTAATGTGGTATATTACATTGTTTACTTTTGTGTTCTAAACCATCTTTTTGTTTCAAAAATAAATACCACTTGGTCCTGGTGTATAATCATTTTAATAAGTTCATGAATTCAATTTGATAGTATTTTGTTGAGGACTTTTTATCAATATTCGTAATGGTTATTTGTAGTTTTCTTACAGTATCTTTGGCTTTAATATCAGGGCAATGCTGGGCTTGCAGAATGAGTTAGTGACTGCTCCTATTCAGTTTTTAACAAGAGTTTAAGAAGGAATGGTGTTCATTCTTCTTTAAATGTTTAGTAGAATTTAGTAGAAGCTATCTTGTCCTTTAGTTCAATCCGAAGGACTCCCTTTAGCATTTCTTACAGAAGGTTGTAGAACTGCCTAAACTTTTGTTTATCTGGAAGTGTATTAATTTCTCTCTGATTTTTGAAGGATGGTTTTGTTGAACATAGAGTTGGTTGATGGGCTTTTTTGCCTCCAGGAATTCAAATATATCATCTCACTACCTTCTGGAATCTATTTATGATGAGAAATCACTTGATAATAATATTGGATGTCACTTGTATATAAAGAGTCCGTTTTTTCTTGCTGCTTTCAGGAGTCTACCTTTGTCATTCAACAGTTTCATTATAATGTGCCTTTGTGTGGGTCTCTTTGAATTATCCTACTTGGAATTTATTATGCTTGTTCTATTTATAGGTTCACATGTTTCATCACATTTGGAATGTTCTTAGACATTATTTCCTCAAATAATCTTTCCACCTCATTTTCACTTCCTTCTCCTTATAGGACTTCATAATTTTTAAGTTGGTCTACTGGATGGTGTTCCACAAGTCTCTTGGGCTCTTTCACTTCTTCATTTTTATCTGCTCCTCAGACTCAATTTCAATTGACCCATGCTTACTTTTGCTTATTCTTTCTTCTTGTTCAAGTCTACTGTTAAACCCTTCTAGTGAAAATTTCATTTCAGTTATTTTACTTCTCAGCCCCAGAATTTCTGTTTGGTTCCTTTTAATAATTTCTTTCTCTTTGTTGATATTTTAATGTTGTTTAATGATATTTAATGTTTATATTTATATATTTTAATGTTTATATATATTATAATGCTTATATTTAATGTTTATTTTAATGTTGTTTAATGATATTTTAATGTTCATATATTAGTTTTCTGTCCACATATTCCCTTTGCTCTTTGAGCATATTTAAGACAGTTGTTTTAAAGTCTTTGTGTAGTAAATCTGATGTCTGGAATTCCTAAGGGATGGTTTCTGTTTATTTTGTTGCTTTTAATGAACTATATTTTTTCTGTTTCCTTATGTGTATTGAAATTTTTTGTTGTTTTGTGAAAATTGGGCATTTGACTGTTTTAATGTGGTAACCTGAAGATCAGATTTTCATCCTTCCTTAGGATTTGGTAGTTTGTTTGTTTTTTTTATTGTTGAAGTTTGCAGTAGTCTATTTGTTTTGAAACTTTTCTAAACTATTTTTGCACAGACTATTTCTTGTAATGCATGAACACTCAAGTATCATTTGTGTTCAGCTAATGTTTTGACATAATTTTACTTTAATGCCAAGATAGATATATGACAAACAAAATTTACAAACGCCAAAGAACCAAAAAGACTAGTCATCTTTCCAACACTACAGTTTGTCTTTGTGCTGGAGAACTCATTCGCCACTTTCCTAGGCTTGCTCTGTATCCAGAGATCAGCCCGAGGTGAAAGTTTAATGTCTCCTCAGGACTTTTCTGAACACACATCTTGTCTAGGCATATGACTGGATTCTTTATACACCCAGTTACTTTTGAATGTCGTAATTTCCTAGAATCTTACTCTAGCTTCTCTAGGCCTTAGATAGACTATTTTATGTCTTTACCTGTGATCTTTGCCTAGGCATCTGTAGGTTGATAATATGCCTTGTGGCTTTTATGAGTTCTTTCTACCACTTTTACTGCCTATTTTTCTGCTTATGTTTAGTGAATGCCCTGTATCAGTACTTCAGGTATCCCTCAGACAGACTACAAAAGATGTACACAATGATTCATCTATAAATTCTGCTCTACAATCTCTGTTTTTCAGGGGGCGGGGTGGGGGGACTTGGACTTTGGCTGCAACCTGTACTAGATCAATTTTGCCATCATGCTAAGGGCAGAGTGGGACCAGAGTAAAAACATCAGAAAATATTTCTTTCATATTGAATATGACTTCTTTTTTATTGGGAATTTTCTTGGTTTCAGTGAACCTTTGACTTTTTTTCAGGAGTTCTACAAAGTTGTTTCAGATATCTGTTTTTTTAAAAGCTTCTGTGGAGAAAGAAGAATGTGGAGTTTCCTAGTCTACAATTTGTTGATGTTACTTCAGCTTTCTTTTGATTAGTATTTTCATAGTCTATTTTTTTCATAAGCTTACCTTAAATTTTTCATATTTGAAGGTTGTATCTTCTAGACATCATATAATGGGATCATTAAAAAAATCTATTCTCGGGGTTCTGGTCCAAATCACTTCCATGGATCACACCAAATTACACCCATTTACAGAACAATTTCTCCTGAAGGAGAACTGTAAACTGATTGATTATTTTCTGCACAACAGAAGATAAAATGACAAGAACAGCAAGAGAGACAGAGACATGGTAAAGAAGGAAATCCTTAAACCCAATGTTGTGAATGGTAGTGGGAAGGGATAGTTCTGAGGGACTAGGAACAGATTCCTCTGTCCTTAGGTACAGGGGAAGAAAAAAAAAAGAGTTATGTTTTAAATGAGCAACTGGAATATAAGAGTCAGCACTAACACTGCTAAATGGTTGGAGGAGCTGCAGGAACACTCTCCAGGTCAGAAGGACTAGAGAATGACAAGATATCCACTTCAGATGTGCAGACCAGAGCAGGAGCAGGTTACCATAGATAGCTTGCTACCTCAGTGAACCCTGGTCCCACAAACCCATACCAACCCAGGTTGCATTGGGGCACAGAGAAAAAGCTGTGTTTTAACTATACGTTGGCTAATTATATTTAATTTTTTTTAAAAAAGAAAGATTCTTTCAACACACATGCACACAATAGATAAATAAGAGAACAACTAAAATATGAAAGAGCTAGCCCTAGAATTCTGCCAAACAGCAGGGGGAGCTGCTGGAACACTCTCCGGTTGAGAAGGACTAATAGATACCATCTACACTGCCCCCCCACCCCCAACCTTGAAAGCACAGACCAGTGCACAATCCTGGCACCCTACTAGGCCTGCCACCTCAGTGAACCCTGGCCCTTAGCCCACAGTAGTCCCAGCCATACCACCAAAGTATCAATAGGGCAGTGCCCATCAGGACAACTCTTGTTCTAGACCTTTTATCAAGGTGAAACAGATGCAATGTACCCCGGAGCAGTCCAGGACCACATTACTTTGGCTTTAGATTCCTTTCTAGGACACTCACAGTGGAGAGTACCCCCAGAACCTACTGGCTGACATCTTCAGATCCAGCCACTTTGCTGGGACATACTCTGTGCAGAGCCCCCTGGGAACCTCAAGCCCATGCATGCATTTGTTTCAGCTGCCCTTCCAGGACACCACCACACAGAGTGCCACAAACACTCCCAATAATATTAGTTTCAGCTCTATCACCTAGCCAAGGCACCCCTGGTGCAAACCACCATAAGACAGTCCAGCTTGCACCCAATTATTCAGCTTCAGCTGCCCTGCCAGATCTCTGTCAATGTAGAAAACCCTAGGACAACCTGGTTTACATGTACTTTAGCCTTAGCTCTTCTGCCAGGGCACCACCACTGATTGGAGAGCCCTGGGAATCCCAGCCCACATCTGCCACAGCTCCCGCGAGCCAGTGAAATTCATCAAACACACACAGTGTAGTTAAGTTTATTTTTATTTTTTTCCCATTCCTTAAATTTAGGGGAAGTAGTTGTCCTGCCTAATCCTAGAAACAAACAGAAAGTCAAGCCAAATGGGGAGACAGAGGAATATGTTTCAAAAGAAAGAATAAAACAAAAAGCTCAGAAAAGGTACTAAAGGAAATAGAGAAAAGCAAAATACCTGAGAAATAATTTAATGAATATAAACATGCTCACCAGTCTAGAGAGTAGAGTCCAAGAACTCAGTGAGACCTTTAATAGGTATTGCAAATATAAAAATGGAATTAGAGTAAAAAAATACAGTAAATGAATTTTTTTTTTAAAAAATCCACTAGATGGAATCTATAGTAGATTAGCAGATGGAGAAGAATGTACCAGAAATATGGCACACAGAGTATTAGAAAACACACAAAATAAACAGCAAAAGAGAAAAGACTTTAAAAAATGAGGATAAGTTAAGGGATCTCTTAGACAACATGAAGCAAACACACATCTGCATTATAGAGGTCCCAGAAGAGGAAGAGAGAGAAAGGGGTAGAAAACCTATTTGAAGAAATAATAGCTGAAAACCTCCCTAACCTATGGAAGGAAATTGACATCTAGGTTAAAGAAATACAGAGTTCCAAACAGGTCTATAACAAGACACATAATAACTAAAATGTTAAATGTTATAGATAAACAGAGAATTTTAGAAACAGCAGGGGAGAAGCAAAAATTACCTACAAGGCAAATCTTATAAAACTATAAGCTGATTTTTCAGCAGAAATTCTACAGGTCAGAAGAAAATGGAATGGTATATTCAAAGTACCTAAAGGGAAAAAACCACAACCAAGAGTACTCTACTCAACATGATTATCATTCATCATTAAATGAGAGATGGTTTCCCAGGCCAGGAAAAAAAAAAAAAAGGAGTTTATCACCACTAAATCAGCCTTACAAGAAATGCTAAAAGGATTTCTTTAAGTGGAAAAGAAATGGCCATAATTAGATGTGAGAAAATTTTGAAGAAGATGTAAAATATGATGGCATATACATAAAATGTGGAGGAGGAAGTAAAAAAGAAGCAGCTTGTTTCTTAAAATGTGTTTGAACTTAAATGACCTTCAACTTAATATAGACTTCTGTATATTTAGGATATTATGTAAGAACCTCATAGTAACCATAAACTAAAACCTATAATAGATACACAAAAAATAAAGAGAAAGAAAGCCAAACAAAATAGTTAGGATCATATCAAACACAAGGAAGGTGAGCAAGAAAAGAAGAAAGGAACAGAGAAGAACTTAAAAAAAAAAAAAAAAACACAGAAAACAAATGGCAATAAGTACATGCCTATCAATAATTACTTTCAATGTCAATGGCCTAAATGTTCCAATCAAAAGACATAAAGTAACAGAATGGATAAAAACAAGACCCATCTATATGCTGCCTACAAGACTTGTGTCAGACCAAAAGACACATACAGACAAAGTGAAAGAATGGAAAAACATTTCCCATTCAAATGAAAGTGAAAAATGCCAGCGTAGTAAAACTTATATTAAAAAAATAGACCTTTTTTAAAAAAAGATTTATTTATTTATTTGAGAAAGAGAGAGAGAGAAAGAGAGCATTCAGAGGGGAAGGGCAGTGGGAGAGACTCTTGACCTGAGCTGAAACCAAGAATTAGATGCTCAACTGATGATGCCCTACAGAGCCCCCAAAATAGACTTTAAATAAAGACTATAATAAGAGACAAAGAAAGGCATTATGTAATGATAAGAGGACCAATCCAACAAGTGGATATGCAACTATAAATACCTACACTACATACCCAACACTGGTAGGTATGTATGTAAATACATGAAGTTAATATTGACAAGTATAAAGAGAGAAACTGATGGCAATGCAATAAAAGTAGGAGACTTTGATACTCCACTTACATTAATGGAAGCACCACCCAGGCAAAAAATCACCAAGAACATAGTGTCTTTGAATAAAACATTAGACAAGATGAACATAAGAAATACATGCAAAACATCCCATCCAAAAACAACAGAATACCCGTTCTGTTCAAGTGCCCATGGAACATTCTACATCATAGGCCGCAAAAGAAGCCTCAATAAATTAAAGATTGAGATCATACCATACCATACACCTTTTCCAACCACAACAGTATGAAACTAGAAAGGAATCATAGAGGGAAAACACTAGAAAAAGAAACCCCGCAAACACATGGCAGCTAAACAACATAAAACTAAACCAGTAAAGGAATTAATGAAGCAATTGGAGAATAAATAAAAAGAATATATAGAGATAAATGAAAATGAAAACAACAGTCCAAAATCTTTGGGATGGAGTGAAAGAAGTTCTAAGAGATAAATATATACTGATACAAGTCCACCTTAAAAAAAAAAAAAAGCTAACTTTATATCTAAAGGAATTAGAAAAGGAAAAACAAAGCCCTAGGTGAGCAAAAGGAAGGAAATAATAAATATCAGAACAGAAATAAATGACATAGAGATAATAAGAAAGAAAAAGAAAGAAGAAAGAAGAAAGAAAGAAAAAAAATCAGTGAAACTGAGAACTGGTTCTTTGAAAGATAAAAATGTTAAACCCTTAGCTAGACTCTTCAGGAAAAAAAGAGAAAGGACTCAAAATCAGAAACAAGACAGGAGAAGTAAACTTAAACCACAGAAATACAAAAAAAAAAAAATTATACGCGAATACTATGAAAAAGTGTAAGTCAATAAACTGGGCAACTTAGAAGAAATCGGTAAATTCCTACATCTTCCAAACATATGACATACAATACATGCAACAAAAGATGCACAATCAAAAAAAAAAAAAAAAAAAAAAAAGATGCACAATCTTCCAAAACTGAATCAGGAAGAAATAGAAAATCTGAACAGACCAATTACTAGTGACAAAATTGAATCAGTAATCAAAAAACTGTCAAAAAATTAAAGTACAAGATCAGATGGATTCACATGTGAATTCAACCAAACATTCAAAGAAAAATTAGCTATTCTCCTAGAACTATTCCAAAAATAGGAGAGGAAGGAAAGCTTACAAATAAATTCTTGGAGGCCAGAATTACCCTGATACCAAAACCAGATGAAGACACCACAAAAACAAACAAAAGGAAAAAAAAAAAGAAAAACAAAAAAACTGCAGGCGAATATTCCTCATGAGTATAGAAGCAAAAATTCTGATTTGATTATGTTTGATTATGATTTGTCTGATCCCGGATTAAGGTGTTTGGGCTTCACTGAGCTTCTTCAACTTTTATAGGGTTCTATCTTCCTTTATATTTATACATGGGATGTTTTCAGCCATTATTTCCTCATAGAATTTTTCTACTTTTTTTTTGCCCTTTTCTTTCTTCTCCAAGACAGCAAAAAGTTTAGCATGACTCACATATTCTAAATAAATACACGATATATTCATTATATATATGTTATATATTATATATATAATTTACAAAAATCATAGATATACATCCAATTGTATGTCTATCTCATCCCATTTTATAAAAATTATTAAAATTGAAGTATAGCTGACACACAAAGATATGAGTTTTTATTTGAATCCTGTGGAACATCATAATATTTAATGGGCAATCAACTTGGTTAGATTCATAGCACAAGTTTGTTCCTCTGTCACTGTGATTCAATGTCAGCTCAGTTTTCTAATAACTAGTTTTATCACTTTCTTCAAGTACTTAGCTTTTTGTTTCATTAGTTTTTATTATTTTTTTCTGTTTCCCTATTTCATTGATTTCTGGTTTTATGTATATTATTTTCATTCTTATTTAGCATCTGTTATTCTTAAGATGGATGCTTAATTCACTGATTAATTTGTGAAAATTATATCATGGCAAAGTTCTAATTTTGTATTTCCTTCCTGTAAACATTTCCTATTGTTACTTCTCTCCTAGAGGTGCTTTAATTTCACAAATTTTTACAAATTTTATATGTTAAATATTAATTTTTTCAAACTTAAAATATTTTATAAAGTTGGGGTACCTGGGTGGCTCAGTTGGTTAAGCAACTGTCTTCAGGTCATGATCTCAGGGTCCTGGGAAGGAGCCCCATGTCTGGCTCCCCACTCACTAGGAGTCTGCTTGTCCTTCTCCCTCTGCCCTGCCCCCACTCATGCTCTCTCTCTCTCTCTCTCTCTCTCAAATAAATAAAATAAAATAAAATAAAAATATTTTGTAAACTTTCATGTGATTTCTTTTTTTAAAACTGTGAGTTTCTTAGAAGTATACTGCTTAATATTAAGTATTTATATTTTTCAAAGATATTTTAATTTTTATTATTTTAATTTAAGATCTGGGAAGATATTTTATATTATCTCAGTCCTTTTAAATTTATTTCTTTTTTTATATTTAAACTTCCCAAATTTTTTGTTATATGCATATCACTTGTAAATAGGACTTATGCCCAATTATATGTTTTTCTAAATCAGTGCAACAAGTCTTCTAAAATAGAATTTCTTTAAATATATAAAGCATTTACATTCTTCAAAAATATAACAACTCTATTTTAACTTTTATATTTTAAATTTCTCCCATGTCTTTTTCCCAAATACATTTTTCCTGTCATTCTTGAATCCTTTTTCTGCAAAGTAGATAACCATTATTATAATTCCCTGTGTATTCTAGATTTTCTTTACATAATAAATAGAAAAACATATTCCCTTTTTAATGTATTTTTAAGGAAGTCCCCCCCCCCTTTTTTTTAAAGATGTTATTTAACAGAGAGAGAGCATAAGGCAGGTGGAGCAGCAGGCAGAGGGAGAAAAAGAAGCAGGATCCCCATTGAGCAGAGAGCCCAACATGGGGCTCAATCCCAGGACCCTGGGATCATGACCTAAGCTGAAGGCAGACACTTAACAGCCTGAGCAACCCAGACACCCATAGAAATACATATTCTTTTTTTCTATTTTTTTTTTGTCTACTGTTCACCATTTATTAGAAATTGCTCCATCCAGTGCTTCCTAGAACTTCTGTGTGTCTATTCTTTTTAAGTAATTTTTATATTATCTTATGTTAGTCACCATACAGTATATTATTAGTATTTGATGCAGTATTCCATGATTCATTGTTTGCATATAACACACAGTGCTCTGTAATATGTGCCCTCCTTATTACCCATCAAGGCTCAACAATCCCCCACCCCCTCACCTCTAAAACCCTCATTTTGATTCCAGAAGTCTATAGTTTCTCATGGTTTGTCTTCCCTTCCAATTTCACCCCCTTCATTTCCCCTTCATTCTCCTAATGTCCTTCATGCTATTCCTTATATTCCACAAATAAGTGAAACCATATGATAATTGTCTGTCTTTGTTTGACTTATTTCACTTAGCACAATCTCCTTCAGTTCCATCCATGTTGATGCATATGTTGGGTATTCATCCTTTCTGATGGCTGAGTAATATTCCACTGTAGATATGGACCACATCTTCTTTACCCATTCATCTGTTGAAGGGCATCTCAGCTTGTTCCACAGTTTGGCTATTGTGAACATTGTTGCCATGAACATTGGCATGCATATAGCCCTTCTTTTCACTACATCTGAATCTTTGGGATGAATGCCCAGTACTGCAATTGCCAGGTCAGAGGGTAGCTCTGTTTTTAACTTTTTGAGGAATCTCCACACTGTTTTCTAAAGTGGCTGCACCAACTCACATTCCCATGAACAGTGTAAGAAGGTTCCCCTTTCTCCAAAACCTCTCCAACTTTTGTTGTTTCTTGTCTGGTCAATTTTTGCCATTTTAACTGGTGTAAGATGGTATCTAGTGTTGTTTTGATTTGAATTTCCCTGATGGATAATGATGTAGAGCATTTTTTCACGTGTCAGCCATTTGTATGTCTTCTTTGGGTAAGTGTCTGTTAATGTCTTTTGCCCATTTCTTGATTGGATTACTTGTTTTTTTGGGTGGTGAGTTTGAGAAGTTCCTTATAGATATTAGATACTAGCCCTTTATCTGTAGTGCCATTTGCAAATACCTTCTCCCATTCTGGGGGTTGTCTCTTTGTTTGGCTGACGGTTTCTTTTGCTGTGCAGAAGGTTTCCATCTTGATGAAGTCCAATAAGTTAATTTTCACTTTTGTTTCCCTCACCTTTGGAGACGTGTTTTGAAAGAAGTTGCTGTGGCCCATGTTGAAAAGGTTACTGCCTATGTTCTCCTGTAGGATTTTGATGAATTCCTGTCTCAAATTGAGGTCTTTCATCCATTTAAAATTTATCTTTGCATATGATGTAAGAAAATGGTTAAGTTTCATTCTTCTGTATATAGCTGTTTCCCAGCACCATTTACTGAAGAGACTGCCTTTTTTTTCCATTTGATATTTTTTTCTGATTTGTTGAAGATTAGTTGACCATAGAGTTGAGGGTCCATATTTGGGGTCTCTATTCTGTTCCATTGATCTATGTGTCTATTTTTGTGCCAGTACCATGCTGTCTTGGTGATCACATCTTTGTGATATAGCTTGAAATCAGGCAATGTGATCTCACCAGCTTTGTTTTTCTTTTTCAACATTTCCTTGGCAATTCAGGGTCTTTTCTGGTTCCATACAAATTTTGGGGTTGTTTGTTCCAGCACTTTGAAAAATGCCATTGGTATGTTGATCAGGATAGCACTGAAAGTAGAAATTGCTCTGGGCAGCATAGACATTTTAACAAAGTTTTTTCTTCTGATCCATGAGCATGGAATGTTTTTCCATATTTTTATGCCTTCTTCAATTTCTTTCATAAATGTTCTGTAGTTTCTAGGGTATAGATCCTTTACCTCTTTGGTTATGTTTATTCCAAGGTATCTCGAGTTTTTTGGTTCTATTGTAAATGAAATTGATTCCCTAATTTCTCTTTCTACAGTTACATTGTAAGTGTATAGGAAAGCAGCCGATTTCTGTGCATTGATTTTGTATCCTACCACATTACTGAATTGCTATATGACTTCCAGCAATTTGGGGGTGGGGTCTTTCACGTTTTCCACATAAAGTATCATGTCATGTGCGAAGAGAGAGGGTTTTACTTTTTCTTTACCAATTTGAATACCTTTTATTTCTTTTTGTTTTCTGGTTGTTGTTGCTAGGACTTCTAGCACTATGTTGAACAATAGTGGTAAGAATAGGCGTTCTTGTTGTGTTCCTGATCTTAAGGGAAAGGCTCTCAGCTTTTCCCCATTGAGAATGATATTTGCTGTTGGCTTTTCATAGATGGTTTTTATGAAATTGAGGAATGTTCCCTCTATCCCTACAGTCTGAAGAGTTTTCATTGGGAAAGGATGCTGTATTTTGTCAAATGCTTTTTCTGGATCAATTGAGAGGACCATGTGTTTCTTGTCTCTTATTTATGTGTTCTATCACACTGATTGATATGTGAATGTTGAACCACCCTTGCATCCCAGGGATAAATTCCACCTGGTCGTGATGGATAATTCTTTTAATGTACTGTTGGATACTTTTAGCTAGGATCTTGTTGAGAATTTTGGCATCCATATTCATCAGGGATATTAGTCTGTAAAATTATTTTTGATGGGGTCTTTGCCTGGTTTTGGGATCAAGGTAATGCTGGCCTCATATAATGAGTTTGGAAGTTTTCCTTCTGTTTCTATTTTTTGAAACAGCTTCAGGAGAATAGGTATTTTTTCTTTAAATGTTTGGTAGAATTCCCCAGGGAATCCATCAGACCCCAGACTCTTGTTTTTTGGGAGTTTTTGATCACTGCTTCAATTTTGTTATTGCTTATTGGTCTATTCATGTGTCAATTTCTTCCTGCTTCAGTCTTGGTAGTTTATAAGTTTCCAGGAAGGCATCCATTTCTTCCAGGTTGCTTAATTTATTGGTGTATAGTTGTTGATAATAATTTCTAATAATTGTTTCTATTTCCTTGGTGTTAGTCATAATCTCTCTCCTTTCATTCATAATTTTATTAATTTGTGTCCCTTCTCTTTTCTTTTGGATAAGTTTGGCCAGTGGTTTATCTATTATTAATTCTTTCAAAGAACCAGCTTCTAGTTTCATTAATCTGGTCTACTGTATTTCTGGTTTCTAATTCATTGATCTCTGATCTAATCTTAATTATTTCTCTTCTTGTACGTGGCTTAAGCTTTATTTGTTGTTGTTGTTGTTTTTCCTCCAGTAATTTAAGGTGTAAAGTTAATTTGTGTATTCAGGATTTTCCTTTTTTTTTTTTTTTTTTGAATGAGGCTTTTTTGGCTATGTATTTCCCTCTTAGGATCACCTCTGCAGTATTACATATGTTTTGGACCAATGTGGTTTCATTCTCATTGGTTTCCATGAATTGTTTAAGTTATTTGATTTCCTAGTTGACTGAAACATTCATTCTCAAGCAGGATGGTCTTTAGCTTCCAAATGTTTGAATTTCTTCCAAATTTTTTCTTGTATCTAAGTTCTAGTTTCAAAGCATTGTGGTCTGAGAATATGCAAGGAAAAATCTCAGTCTTTTGGTATCAGTTGAGACCTGATTTGTGATCCAGTATGTGGTCTATACTGGAAAAAAATCCACACGTACTCGAGAAGAATGAGTATACTCTTGTTTTAGAGCCGAATGTTCTGTATATATCTATGAGGTCCATCTGGTCCAGTGTATTTACAATTGTTAGATCCTCTTGTTGGATAGACCTTAAAGCATGCTATAGTGTCCTTCTGTATCTCTAACTACACTCTTCAGTTTAAAATCTAATTTGTCTGATATGAGAATTGCTACCCCAGCTTTCTTTTGTGGTCTAATAGCATGGTAAATTGTTCTTCATCCCTCACTTTCAGTCTGAATGTTTAGGTTAAAAATGAGTCTCTTGTAGACAGCATATGGGAGCATTTAGGCCATTCACGTTGATAATGATTATTGAAAGATACGATTTTATTGTCATCATGCTGCTTGTGAAGTCCTTGTTTCTATAGATTATCTCTGTAAATTTCTGTTCTATATTGCTCTTGGGGTTTTTCTCCTTGTATAGAAATCCCCTTAATATTTCTTGCACGCCCGGCTTGGTGGTCACATATTCTTTCAGTTTCTGTGGTCTTGGAAACTCCTTGACTCTTCATCCATTCTGAATGACAGCCTTGCTGGATAAAGTATGTGTGTCTGCATGTTCTTCTCATTTAGTACCCTGAATATGTCTTGCCAGCCCTTTCTGTGTTGCCAGGTCTCTGTAGACAGGTCTGACATTATTCTGATGTTCCTCCCTCTGTACATAAGAAATCTCTTCCCCCTTGCTGCTTTCAAGATTGTTGCTTAGATCTAAGATTTGCAAAGTATACTATTAAATGTCCTGGCATCAGTCTGTTCTCATTGATCTTGGGAGGGGTCCTCTCTGCCTCTTGGAAACAAATGTTTGTTTCCTTACCCAGATTAGGGAAATCCTCAGCTATGATTTATTCAAATATACCTCTAGACCTCTCTCTCTCTCTCCACCCACTCAGGGATCCCAATAATTCCGATATTCTGTTGCATTGAGTCACTAGACTCTCTCAGTTTGATTCCTGGCATTTTAATTTGTTTTTCCCATGAACCTCAATTTCTTTCTTTTCTATCATCTTATTCTCTATCTCACTAATTCATTCTTCATCCTCATTTACCTTGTGGCAGTCAGAATATCCTGTTTAGACTACCTTTCATTCATAGCATTTTTAGGTTCAGCCTGATTAGATTTCATTTCTGCCCTTAGGGATTCTATATTGTCAGTAATATTTTTCTCAAACTTAGATATTGCCTTGGTAATTGTTACTCTGAAGTTAATTTCTGACATCTTGTTTATATCCATATCCATTAGTTCTGTGGCAGAGGACACAGTCTCCGAATCTTTCCTTTGTTGGGGGTTTCTCCTCTTAGTCATTCTGTTGAGGGGTGATTGAGGGAATACACAGACTCCAAATTATTGACTCCGACCCAACCAAGATGCACCTGTTTTATAGGGACCTTAGGGTTGTTGGCCTCTTATACTTCCAGCCTGTCTTCTGGGGGAGGGGCCTGCCACACTGTTAATATGGCAACCCTGTTTGGGCAGAGTTGCCCTGCCCCCTGTGGTGAGGGAGATGGGCTCAGTGAAAATGGGTTTGGGGGGCTTTTTTTCTCTGGTGGCTTTCTCTGGTGGTTTTCCTTGTCTCTTCTGAGAATCAGAACAGAAGTGACCTTATCCAAACCTCTGTCTCAGACCAAAGAGATCACCACATACTCTTCACTGGCCTTCCAGGCCACACTGTCTCCACTTCTGTGCTGCTGAAAACTGTAGTATCCTGGGTCATGTGCCACACAGCAGCACTCCCAGACCTTGCTTCCAGGTCTGAGCACGTCTCTGACCTTTGTGCTTCTGAAACTGCAAGCCACCACCAGTTCACATGCATAGCCCCAATGCTCCAGGTTTCGGTCTGGGGGTTGCCCTAAAGTCCTTTCCCTATCGCTACCTGTCTGTGAGTCTGTGCCCAGTCCCCAGTGTGGGAGGCTTCTGTGCTCCAGCACAAGATCCCAGAGACTCCCTCCTCTTTCCATTTATCTTCTGGTATCGGGCACCAGAATCACAGCTCCCTGCTTCATACCTCAATACGAACCAGCAGACATATTCTGTTTGTAGAGATCCAGATATATCTTCTTATATCTCAGGCTGATTTCATTGGTGTTCAGAATGGTCTGGTAGATATCCACTTCAATTCAGGGGACCAGCTGAAATAGGGTCCTCTACTCCTCCACCATCTTTTCTTCTCCTAGAACTATATATTCTTAATTTTATTACTTTCATAACACAAGGTTGCATAATATACATACTGTATTTTGTTTTTACAACAAAAACCCTTCAACACTTTCCAAATTAACATATAAAGAACTTCATTTATTTTATGGCTGTACAATATTTTATCCTATAAATTTCTTTTAATCTGACAACTATTTATAGATATCCAAATTTTTCTCATTCTTTTGTCATTAATATAATGCTAAAATGAAAAATATTATGCTTCTAAAATAAAGTCCCAGAAATAGTAGTAATGGGTTACAAGTTGTATATGTTTTTTAAAAAATATGTTGAATATGACTACCATTGTAAAAATGGTAACGGAAGTCAGCCAATACACATTTTTAATTTTATTAATTTTTTTGAAAGTGAGCTATATGTGTGGCATGAGGCTTGAACTCACAACCCCAAGATCAAGTCACATGATCTACCGACTGAGCCATCCAGCCACTCTGCAAGTTATATATCTTTTAAATATTGATAGCTTTGCTGAATTTTTCTCAGTAGGAGTAGTGCCAATTTACATTTCCATAAGCAACGTATGAGAATGCCTGTTTTTGCCTACACTTTTCAAGTTTGTTTTGGATAACATTTGGATATTTACCATATGGCTGAAACTTTTGGATGTTTATCAAATGGCTAAAAATTGTGTCATACTATAGTTATAATTTTGCATTTCCTTTATTATCAAATCAGTTGAACATCTTTCACATTTAAGGATTATTTGTATTTCCTGTACTGTCAAACTAATTTTTCATATCCTTGATCTATTTCCCATTGTGTTGTTCATCTTTTTCTGTATGTTTTCTAGGAAATTTCTAGGAAATTTTAACACTGAAGGAAGTTTTATTTCCTTTTGTCTTTTATATATACTGCACATGTATTTTCTCAATAATTTTATTTTTTTTAACTTTTTTCACCAGACAGTATTTTATATTTATGGAATTCAATTCATCAGCTTCTTTTTCTTTAATGGTTTCTGGATTGGGTCATGGATAGAAAGTTATTTATTAGCTGAAGATTAGAATAAATGATCTCCTATTTTCTTTTAGTGCTTTATGGTTTATTTTTTATACTTAAATATTTGACCTACTTGGAATTTAATCTTTATGAGAATTTGCTCTATTTCTCCATCATGTCTAATTGTCCCAAAGTCATTCATTAATAGCCCATTTTTCTGTTCATTTTTTAAATTTTTTTTAAATTTATTTATTTATTTTAATAAACATATAATGTATTTTTATCCCCAGGGGTACAGGTCTGTGAATTGCCAGGTTTACACATTTCACAGCACTCATCATAGCACATACCGTCCCCAATGTCCATATCCCCACCACCCTCTCCCGTCCCCCCTCCCCCCAGCAACCTTCAGTCTATTTTTTGAGATTGAGTCTTTTATGGTTTGTCTCCCTCCCAATCCCATCTTCTTTTATTTTTTCTTTTCCTACCCCCCCAAGCCCCCCACATTGCATCTCCACTTCCTCATATCAGGGAGATCATATGATAGTTGTCTTTCTCCAATTGGCTTATTTCGCTAAGCATAATACCCTCTAGTTCCATCCATGTTGTCGCAAATGGCAAGATTTCATTTCTTTTGATGGCTGCATAATATTCCATTGTGTGTATATATATCACTTCTTCTTTATCCATTCATCTAATAATAATGTTGATGGACATCTAGGTTCTTTCCATAGTTTGGCTATTGTGGACATTGCTTCTATAAACATTTGGGTGCACGTGCCCCTTCGGAGCACCAAGTTTGTATCTTTAGGATATATACCCAGTAGTGCAATCGCTGGGTCATAGGGTAGCTCTATTTTCAGTTTTTTGAGGAACCTCCACACTGTTTTCCAGAGTGGTTGCACCAGCTTGCATTCCCACCAACAGTGTAGGAGGGTTCCCCTCTCTCCACATCCGTGCCAGCATCTGTCATTTCTTCACTTGTTAATTTTAGCCATTCTGACTGGTGTGAGGTGGTATCTCATTGTGGTTTTGATTTGTATTTCCCTGATGCCGAGTGATGTGGAGCATTTTTTCATGTGTCTGTTGGCCATCTGGATGTCTTCTTTGCAGAAATGTCTGTTCATGTCCTCTGCCCATTTCTTGATTGGATTATTTGTTCTCTGGGTGTTGAGTTTGATAAGCTCTTTATAGATTTTGGATACTAGCCCTTTATCTGATATGTCGTTTGCAAATATCTTCTCCCATTCTGTCAGTTGTCTTTTGGTTTTGTTAACTGTTTCCTTTGCTGTGCAAAAGCTTTTGATCTTGATGAAATCCCAATAGTTCATTTTTACCCTTGCTTCTGTTGCCTTTGGCGATATTCCTAGGAAGAAGTTGCTGCGGTTGAGGTCAAAGAGGTTGCTGCCTGCATTCTCCTCAAGGATTTTGATAGATTCCTTTTGCACATTGAGGTCCTTCATCCATTTTGAGTCTATTTTCATGTGTGGTGTAAGGAAATAGTCCAATTTCATTTTTCTGCATGTGGCTGTCCAATTTTCCCAGCACCATTTGTTGAAGAGGCTGTCTTTTTTCCATTGGATATTCTTTCCTGCTTTGTCGAAGATTAGTTGACCATAGAGTTGAGGGTCTATTTCTGGGCTCTCTATTCTGTTCCATTGATCTATATGTCTGTTTTTGTGCCAGTACCATGCTGTCTTGATGATGACAGCTTTGTAATAGAGCTTGAAGTCTGGAATTGTGATGCCACCGACTTTGGCTTTCTTTTTCAATATTCCTTTGGCTATTCGAGGTCTTTTCTGGTTCCATATAAATTTTAGGATTATTTGTTCTATTTCTTTGAAAAAAATGGATGGGATTTTGATAGGGATTACATTAAATGTGTAGATTACTTTAGGTAGAATAGACATTTTCACAATATTTGTTCTTCCAATCTATGAGCATGGAACATTTTTCCATTTCTTTGTGTCTTCCTCAATTTCTTTCATGAGTACTTTATAGTTTTCTGAGGACCGATTCTTTGCCTCTTTGGTTAGGTTTATTCCTAGGTATCTTATGGTTTTGGGTGCAATTGTAAGTGGTACTGACTCCTCAATTTCTCTTCCTTCTGTCTTGTTGTTAGTGTAAAGAAATGCAACTGATTTCTGTGCATTGACTTTATATTCTGACACTTTACTGAATTCCTGTACAAGTTCTAGGTGTTTTGGAGTGGAGCCTTTTGGGTTTTCCACATATAGTGTCGTATCATCTGCAAAGAGTGATAGTTTGACTACTTCTTTGCCAATTTGGATGCCTTTAATTTCTTTTTGTTGTCTGATTGCTGAGGCTAGGGCTTCTAGTACTATATTGAACAGCAGTGGTGATAACGGACATCCTTGCCGTGTTCCTGACCTTGGCAGAAACTCTTTCAGTTTTTCTCCATTGAGAATGATATTTGCAGTCAGTTCTTCATAGATGGCTTTGATAATATTGAGGTATGTGCCCTCTATCCCTACACTTTGAAGAGTTTTAATCAGGAAGGGATGCTGCACTTTGTCAAATGCTTTTTCAGCATCTATTGAGAGTATCATATGGTTCTTATTCTTTCTTTTATTAATGTATTGTATCACATTGATGGATTTGTGGATGTTGAACCAACCTTGCAGACCTGGAATAAATCCCACTTGGTCGTGGTGAATAATCCTTTTAATGTACTGTTGGATCCTATTGGCCAGTATTTTGGTGAGAATTTTCGCATCTGTGTTCATCAAGGATATTGGTCTGTAATTCTCTTTTTTGATGGGATCTTTGTCTGGTTTTGGGATCAAGGTGATGCTGGCCTCATAAAATGAGTTTGGAAGTTTTCCTTCCATTTCTATTTTTTGGAACAGTTTCAGGAGAATAGGAATTAATTCTTCTTTAAATGCTTGGTAGAATTCCCCTGGGAAGCCATCTGGTCCTGGACTTTTGTTTGTTTGGAGATTTTTGATGACTGTTTTGATCTCCTTACTGGTAATGGGTCTATTCAGGCTTTCTATTTCTTCCAGGTTCAGTTGTGGTAGTTTATATGTCTCTAGAAATGTATCTATTTCTTCCAGATTGTCGAATTTGTTGGTGTAGAGTTGCTCATAGTACGTTTTTATATTGTTTGTATTTCTTTGGTGTTGGTTGTGATCTCTCCTCTTTCATTCATGATTTTATTTATTTGCGTCCTTTCTCTTTTCTTTTTGATAAGTCTAGCCAAGGGGTTGTCAATTTTATTAATTCTTTCAAAGAACCAGCTCCTAGTTTCTTTGATTTGTTCTATTGTTTTTTTAGTTTCTATTTCATTGATTTCTGCTCTGATCTTTATGATTTCTCTTTTCCTGCTGGGTTTGGGCTTTCTTTGTTGTTCTTTCTCCAGCTCCTTTAGGTGTAGGGTTAGGTTGTGTATTTGAGACCTTTCTTGTTTCTTTTTTTTTTTTTTTTTTTTAAAGATTTTATTTATTTATTTGACAGAGATGACAAGCAGGCAGAGAGGCAGGCAGAGAAAGAGGGGGGAAGCAGGCTCCCTGCTGAGCAGAGAGCCCGATGTGGGGCTCGATCCCAGGACCCCGGGATCATGACCTGAGCCGAAGGCAGCGGCTTAACCCACTGAGCCACCCAGGCGCCCCCCTTTCTTGTTTCTTGAGAAAGGCTTGTACCACTATGTATTTTCCTCTCAGGACTTCCTTTGTTGTGTCCCACAGATTTTGAACCATTGTGTTTTCATTATCATTTGTTTCCATGATTTTTTTCAATTCTTCTTTAATTTCCTGGTTGACCCATTCATTTTTTAGAAGGATGCTGTTTAGTCTCCATGTATTTGCATTCTTTCCAAATTTCCTCTTGTGATTGAGTTCTAGCTTCAGAGCATTGTGGTCTGTAAACATGCAGGGAATGATCCCAATCTTTTGATACCAGTTGAGACCTGATTTATGACCCAGGATGTGGTCTATTCTGGAGAATGTTCCATGTGCACTAGAGAAGAATGTATATTCTGTTGCTTTGGGATGGAATGTTCTAAAGATATCTGTGATGTCCATCGGGTCCAGTGTGTCATTTAAGGCCTTTATTTCCTTGTTGATCTTTTGCTTAGATGATCTGTCCATTTCAGTGAGGGGAGTGTTAAAGTCCCCTGCTATTATTGTATTACTGTCGATGTATTTCTTTGATTAATTGGTTTATTAATTGGTTTATATAGTTGGCTGCTCCCATGTTAGGGGCATAGATATTTAAGATTGTTAGATCTTCTTGTTGGACAGACCCTTTGAGTATGATATAGTGTCCTTCCTCATCTCTTATTATAGTCTTTGGCTTAAAATCTAATTGATCTGATATAAGGATTGCCACCCCAGCTTTCTTCTGAGTCCATTAGCATGGTACATTGTTTTCCACCCCCTCACTTTAAATCTGGAGGTGTCTTCGGGTCTAAAATGAGTTTCTTGTAGGCAGCATATTGATGGGTTTTATTTTTTTATCCATTCTGATACCCTGTGTCTTTTGATTGGGGCATTTAGCCCATTAACATTCAGGGTAACTATTGAGAGATATGAATTTATTGCCATTGTATTGCCTGTAAGGTGACTGTTACTGCATATAGTCTCTGTTTCTTTCTAATCTACTACTTTTAGGGTCTCTCTTTGCTTAGAGGACCCCTTTCAATATTTCCTGTAGAGCTGGTTTGGTGTTTGCAAATTCTTTGAGCTTTTGTTTGTCCTGGAAGCTCTTTATCTCTCCTTCTATTTTCAATGATAGCCTAGCCGGATATAGTATTCTTGGCTGCATGTTTTTCTCGTTTAGTGCTCTGAATATAGCATGCCAGTTCTTTCTGGCCTGTCAGGTCTCTGTGGATAGTTCCGCTGCCAATCTAATGTTTTTATCCTTGCAATTATTCTAATGTTGTGTCGTCTTATGGTGTTGCTTATCTCTCAAATTCTCTCCTCGTGGTCCAGTATTTGTTTGTCTCTCTTTTGCTCAGCTTATTCTCTGTCATTTGGTCTTCTATGTCACTAATTCTTTCTTCTGCTTCATTTACCCTAGCAGTAAGAGCTTCCATTTTTTATTGCACCTCATTAATAGCTTTTTTTTATTTCAACTTGGTTAGATTTTAGTTCTTCTATTTCTCCAGAAAGGGCTTTTATCTCTCCGGAGAGGGTTTCTCTAATATCTTCTATGCCTTTTTTGAGCCCGGCTAGAACCTTGAGAATTGTCATTCTGAACTCTAGATCTGTCATATTACCAATGTCCGTATTGATTAGGTCCCCAGCCTTCAGTACTGCCTCTTGTTCTTTTTTTTGTGGTGAGTTTTTCCGCCTTGTCATTTTGTCTGGATAAGATTTGCTTTCTCCTCCTCTGGAATTCCGCTGTTCTCCTTGGTGAGTGAAGTTTGTCTTGGCTGGGTTTCTCATTGATATTCTGGGGGAGGAGCCTGTTGTAGTGATTCTCAAGTGTCTTTGCCGCAGGTGGAATTGCACCGTCCTTGCCAGGGGCCGGGCTAAGTAATCCACTCGGGTTTGCTTTCGGGAGCTTTTGTTCCCTGAGCGCTTTCCGTAGAGTTCCAGAGGACAGGAATGAAGATGGCAGCCTCCCAATCTCCGGCCTGGAGGAACCGAGAGCTTGGGGTCCTGCTCCTCAGTGCGCCCTCAGAGAAAAGCGCCCAACTGCCCCTGCCTCCCTGGCCTCCGGTCGCACCTGGAGGAAAGCAGTCAATTGCTGGCACTTGGAGAAAAGCGCCCGGTCGCTTCTGTCTCCGTGGCCTCTGGCCACGCTCCGAGCCCACCCAGCCTGCGACCGACTCAAGGTAACCCCGGGCTGAGAGCTCACTCCTCGGCTTTGTCGCTGTAGCCGGCTTCCCCACTCTAATACCTGTGAGCTCTGCAGCACTCAGTCACCCCCGGTCCTTCTGTGATCCTGTGGGACCTGGAGTTGTGCTGACCCCGTGTGGGCTTCCCCCAGGTTAGCCTCTGGAGCTATGTCCCTCTGTGGAGCAGACTTTTAAAAGTACTGATTTTGTGCTCCATTGCTCCGCCGCTTGCTGGGAGCCGGCCCCTTCCCCCGCAGTCTGTCTTCCCGTCTCTTTGGATTCACTTCTCCGCAGGTCCTCCCTTTCAGAAAGTGGTCGATTTTCAGTTTCTAGAATTGTTGCTCTTCTTCTCTTTGATTTCCTGTTGGATTTGTAGATGTTCACAATGGTTAGATAAGCTATCTAGCTGATCTCCTGCTACCTGATGTCATCTTAGCCTGCTACTTCTCTGCCATCTTGACTGATCTATTCTTTCTGTTCATTTTTGACATACACCACAATATACAATACACTAAAATCTTTTAGGTATTTAAATTTACTTCTATTGTACTGCTTATCTATGTGCTGTTAGTGCAGGATTTTTTTTAAAGATTTTATTTATTTATTTGACAGACAGAGATCACAGGTAGGCAGAGAGGCAGGCAGAGAGAGAGGAAGAAGCAGGCTCCCTGCTGAGCAGAGAGCCCAATGCTGGGCTCGATCCCAGGACCCTGGGATCCTGACCTGAGCCAAAGGCAGAGGCTTTGAACCACTGAGCCACCTAGGCGCCCCTAGTGCAGAATATTTTTGTTAATAACATAATATATAACAGAAGGACCTAGAACCCTTTATCTCTGGTCACCTTGCCTCTAGATTATATACATAAATTCAATCTTGTCTTTAAAGACCCTTGAATAGCAATGTAATTTTTGTAGTTTCATTGTTTTTCTCATTACAAATTTTTAGATTTACCATATATTCAAAATTTCTTTGATCATGATTCCTTCTTGCTTTCAGATATTTTGAGGAGGGAGTTATTTTTTCACTTCCTAAATGCATACTTGGAATTTCTTTTTATGGTGAACTGTTAGTAATAAAGACACCACCATTTTAAACATAAGATATTCACTTTTGGTATGCATTTTGGGGTTTTTAGTAATTTTTTTTCAGTACTCTGAAAATCATATGCATTGTCTTCTTTTTACTATTATTTTTGACAAAGTCAGCCCTAATTAAAATTTAATTTTTTGTGGATAATTTTACTGATCTCTTTGTCAGACCCTCATTTTTTATTAGACATATATTTGCTCTCTCACTCTTTTCTTCCTATCTCATCATCTTGATCCCTGTTTTTTTCTTCACATTTTCCATATTTTTATTGTCTGTGCTCCATTCTGGGTTATATCTTCAGATCAACCATTTGATATACAAGTACTCTTCATAAATTTATAATCTATCAATTATGTCTTCCCTTTTTTTTTAAATTATAGTAATTATGTTGTTATTTCTAGAAATATTATTTGGCTCTTTCTCAAATAAACCTTATCTCTGATAGCCTTTTCCTTGTTCTTCTTTTTTGGCACACCTCATTTTTTTAATATTAAGTTATACTTAATTCCTCTTTTGTATTTTAGAATAATCAATAATTTTGGGGGGCGCCTGGGTGGCTCAGTTGTTAAGCATCTGCCTTCGGCTCAGGTCATGATCCCGGGGTCCTGGGATTGAGCCCCACATCAGGCTCCCGGCTCAGCGGGAAGCCTACTTCTCCCTCTCCCTCTGCCCCTGCTTGTGTTCCCTCTCGCTGTGTCTCTCTGTCAAAATAAATAGATAAAATATTAAAAAAAAAACTATAATTTTTGTTTGCTTAGCATTGTCCTGATTTTAGCACTGAAAGTTCAGTGTCCTGAAACAAGCCTCAGTCCTGGGCAGACTGGGACAATTGGTTGCCATAATATCTCACATCCTAACAAATCAGATTCTGCTTTTTATTGTTTTCCTGCTTTTCCCTATGATGACGTGTTTCCTAATTAAAAAAAAAATAATTGCTATGATTCTCATGTTTGGGATCTTATCTGTAAGAGTCTGTGAGGCCTGATTTGGAGAGAATTTAATAGAGATTATTCAATTCCCCTGTCAGTCACCTGAGGATGCTACCAGTCCAGGACCGCTTAGTTGTTTTTGACTTTTCGGTGTGAGATAATTTCAAGGTCACAGAAAGTTGCAAAAATGGTATGAAGAATTCCCACATACCCATCACCAAGGCTACCAAATATTAACACCCCCCATTTGTTTTATTAGTCTTATTTTTAGAAGTATTTGACGGTAGATTGTATCCATTATGTCCCCTCATTCTTAAATATTTCATCATCGTTTCCAAGAATAAGGACATTTTACACAGTCTGTTATCTAATGCAGGAAATTTATCATTGATACAATCAATCTCTAAAATAGAGTCCATATTCACATTTTACTAATAGTTCTAATAATGTCCCTTTTAGCAAGAAAATATTTCTAATCTTGCTTTAGTTGTCATGTCTCTTTAGTCTTTTTAAAATTCTGAATAGTTTTATTTCATCAGTATTGTTGAAGAGTAGGTGTTGAAAGTCTGCCTGTCTGGATTGTCTGATGCAGCTATGTAAATGTAGAATCTTCTACTCAGTGGAGAAACACCTTAAAATCATGTAATTTCATGATCTGTGATTTTTTTTTTTTTGCCATGAAGCAGTATATATTTTATTCCAATGACTTGTGAGGGCTGTCTGGGGTTACCAATGGCCAGGGACAGGAATATTGCCCCATCACAGCTGGAATTCCAGACCCTTTGAAGAAGATATAATGGGCATCAGGAAGCAGAGGTCCTTTCCATATCTTCAAAAGCCAATCAAGTGGGCAGCTACCACTTTGGACTCAGCACAGACGTCTGCTTGATCTTTCCTAATCAGCAAACACCCAAAGAGAATACTGGGAACTGCCCTTCCACCTTACCCTGTCTGTTCAAATGACCATTATTGGTTGATATCAATAAAATGGCTATTTATTTTTATTTTTTTACTTATTTTAGAGAGAGAGAGAGAGAGCAGAGCAAGAACACGAAGGGTGGAGAGAGGCAGAAGGAGAGGAAGAAACAGGCTCCCCACTCAGCAGGGAGCCTGATGCAAGACTCAATTCCAGGACCCTAGGATCATGACCTGAGTGGAAGGCAAATGCTTAACTAACTGAGCCACCCAGGTGCCCCAAAACGGCTATTTCTGACTGTGCCCTTGAAACCCCACTCCCATGAGCTAGGCCCAGAAAATTCAATTCAATAAACATGCACTTAACACCAGCTGAAAACAACACAATGGGCAACATCCTGTGGGGGTGCAAATATGAGATGTCTAAAGACTCTCTTCAGGGTACTTGTACAGATCAGTAAGGTCTATGTATCACTGTACCTTGTACAATCTTCTCTACTTGCAGAGGATAGGAAGCTGCTTTAGTCCTATCAAACATCCATCTGTCACAGGTAATTTCACATTGGGGATTTTGTAAAGCAATTAGTGACTCCTATGAATCCAAAGCCATTTTTAAATTTTTTAAATTAAAATCAATTTAATTAACATATAGTATATTACTAGCTTCAGAGGTAGAATTTAGTGATTCATCATTTGCATATAACACCCAGTGCTCATTACATCAAGTGCCCTCCTCAACACCCATCACCCAGTTACCCCATCCCCACCCACCTCCCCTCCAGTAACTGTAGGTTTGTTGCCTCTAGTTAAAAGTCTCCTAGGGCTCTCTGGTTTTGCCTTATTTTATTTTTCTTTCCCCTTCTGCTATGTTCATCTGTTTTGTTTCTTAAATTCCACACATGAACTGAAATTATATATTTGACTTTCTCTGACTTAATTTGCTTAGCATAACACCCTCTAGTTCCATCCATGTTGTTGCAGATGGCAAGATTTCATTATTTTTGATTATTGAATAATAATTTATTGTATATACATACCACACCTTCTTTATCCATTCATCTGTCAATGGACATCTGGGCTCTTTCCATATTTTGGCTATTGTGGACAATGTTGCTATAAACATTGGGGTGCATGTGACCCTTCAAATTACTATGTTTTTATTCTTTGGATAAATGCCTAGTAGTGAAAATGCTGGGCCATAGGATAACTCTATTTTTAACTTTTTAAGAAGAGTATGGAGAGAGAGAGCAGGTAGAGAGAGCAGGGTGGAGGCAGAGGGAAAAGGAGGAGAGAAGCAGACTTCCCACTGAGTGGTGAGCCAGACATGGGGCTTGATCTCACAACCCTGAGATCATGACCTCAGCTGAAAACAAGAATGGAACATTAAACCTACTGAGCTACCCAGGTGTCCCTCTATTTTCAACTTTTTGGGGAACCTCCATACCGTTTCCAAAATGGGGCAGCTTGCCTTCCTACCTACAGGTTCCCCTTTCTCAGCATCCTCACCAACACTTGTTATTGCCTGAGTTGTTAACTTTACCCATTCTGAGTGGTGTGAGGTGGTATCTTATTGTGGTTTTGATTTGTTTTTCTCTGATGCTGAGTGATGTGCATTTTTTCAAGTCTCTCTTAGCCATTTGTATGTCTTCTTTGGAACAATGTCTTTTCATGTCTTCTGCCCATTTTTGACTGCATTATTTATTTTTTGAGTGTTGAGTTTAGTAAGTGTATAGATTTTGGATACTAACCTTTTATTTGAAAAGGCATTTGCAAATATCTTCTCCCATTCTGTAAGTTGTCTTTTAGTTTTGTTGACTGTTTCCTTTGCTGTGCAAAAGCTTTTGATCTTGATGAAGTCCCAATAGTTCATTTTTGTTTTGTTTCCCTTGCTTTTGAAAACATGTCTAGCAAGAAACTGATGTGGTTGAAGCCAAAAATATTGTTCCCTGCATTCTTTTCTAGGATTTTGATGGAATCATGTCTCACAGTTAGATATCATTTTTGGTCTATTTTTGTGTGTGGTGTAAGGAAATGGTCTAATTTCATTCTTTTTTCATTCTTCTGCATGTGGCTGTCCAAATTTCCCAACGCCATTTGTTGAAGAAACTGTCTTTTTTCCATTGGATATTCTTTCCTGCTTTGTCGAAGATCAGATGGCCAGAGTAGAGGGTTCATATTTGGGGTCTCTACTCTGTTCCATTGATCTCTGTGGGGTTTTTTTGTGCCAGTACCATACTGTCTTGATAAGAGCTTGAAGAGCTTGAAGAGTTTGAAGTCCAGCATTATGATGCCACCAGCCTTGGTTTTCTTTCTCAACATTCCTTTGGCTATTTGAGGGGTCTTCTCTGGTTCCACACAGATTTTAGGATTATTTGTTCCAGCTCTGAGATAAAGCTGATGATATTTTGATAGGGATTGGATTGAGTGTGTAGATTGTTCTGGGTAACATAGACATTTTAATATTTGTTCTTCCAATCCATTAGCATGGGATGTCTTTCTATTTCTTTGTGTTATGTTTTTTCCTATGCATCTTATGGGTTTTGGTGTAATTGTAAATGGGATTGATTCCTTGATTTCTCTTTCTTCTGCCTCATTATTAGTGTATGGAAACGCAACTGAGTTCCGTGCATTGACTTTTTTCTTTGCTGAATTCCTGTATAAGTTCTAGCAATTTTTGGATGGAACCTTTGGGTTTTCAATATAGAGTTACACATCACCTGTGAAGAGTGAAAGTTTGACTTCTTCTTCATGGATTTGGATGCCATTTATTACTTTTTGTTGTCTGATTGCTGAGGCTAGGACTGCTAGTACTATGTTGAACTATGTTGAGAGTGAAGATCCCTGTTGTGTTCCTGACCTTAGGGGAAAAGCTTTCAGTTTTTCTCCATTGTGGGTGATATTTGCTGTGGAGTTTTTGCACATGGCTTTTTTGATGTTGAAGTATGTTTCTTCTGTCCCTACACTGTGAAGAGTTTTAATCAAGAAAGGATGCTATATTTTGTCAAATGCTTCTGCATCAATTGAGAGGATCATATGGTTCTTGTCCTTTCTTTTATTAATGTGATGTATCACATTGATTTGTGAATGTTGAACCACTCTTGCAGTCCAGGAATAAATCCCACTTGGTCATGGTGAATAATCCTTTTAATACTGTTGCATCTTATTACCTAGTATCTTGGTGAGAATTTTTGCATCCATATTCATCAGGGATATTAGTTTGTAATTCCTTTTGGTGATGTCTTTGTCTGGTTTTAGGATCAAGGTAAGCTAGCTTCATAAAATGAGTTTGGATGTTTTCCTTCCATTTCTACTTTTTTGAAACAGCTTCAGAAGAATAGGTATTAGTTCTTCTTTAAATGTCTGGTGGAATTCCCCTGGGAGGTCATCTGGCCCTGGACTCTTATTTGTTGGGAGATTTTTGAGTACCACTTTAATATTTTTGATGGTAATGGGTCTGCTCAGGTTTTCTATTTCTTCCTGTTTCAGTTTTGGTAGTTTATAGGTCTCTAGGAATGTATCCATTTCTTCCAGGCTGCCTAATTTGTTGGCATATAGTTGTTCATAATATTCTTATAATAGTTCATATTTCTGTGGTATTGGTTGTGATCTCTTCTCTTTCATTTAAGATTTTATTTATTGGGGTCCTTTCTCTTTCCTTTTTGGTAAGTCTGGCTAGAGGCTTATTGATCTTATTAATTCTTTCAGAGAATTAGCTCCTAGTTTCATTTGTCTTTTCTGATGTTCTTTTGATTTTTATATCATTGTTTTCTGCTCTAATCTGTATTATCTCTCTTCTGCTCTTCTGCTGTTCTTTCTCCAGCTCCTTTAGGTATAAGGTTAGGTTGTGTATTGCAGACTTTTCTTGTTTCTTGAGAAAAGCCTGTATTGCTATATGCTTCATCTTGGGACTGCCTTTGGTGCATCCCAAAGGTTCTGGACTGTCGTGTTTTTATTTTCATTTGTTTCCATGTTTTTTTTTTTTTAAGATTTTTATTTACTTGACAGAGAGAAAGATCACAAGTAGGCAGAGAGGCAGGCAGGGGGGCAGGGAGCAGGCTCCCCACTGAGCAGAGAGCCTGATGTGGGGCTTGATCCCAGGACCCTGAGATCATGACCTGAGCCGAAGGCAGAGGCTTAACCCACTGAGCCACCCAGGCACCCTATTTGTTTCCATGTTTTTTTGTTTGTTTGTTTGTTTGTTTGTTTTTTTAAACCCTTCTTTAATTTCCTGGTTTACCCATTCTTTCCTTAGTAGGATGCTCTTTAACCTCCATGTATTTGTGTTCCTTCCAAATTTTCTCTTGTGATTGAGCTCAAGTTTTAAAGTACTGTAGTCTGAAAATATGCATGGTATAATCTCAATTTTTTGGTACTGGTTGACACCTGATTTGTGACCCTGTATGTGATCTATTCTAGAGAATGTTCTATGTCCACGTAAGAAGAAGGTGCATTTTGTTGCTTTAGGATGGAATGCTCTGAACATATCTGTGAAGTCCATCTGGTCCAGTGTGTCATTCAAAGCCCTATTTCCTTGTTGATCTTCTGCTTACATGATGTGCCATTGCTGTGAGTGGGTGTTAAGTCCCCTACTATTATTGTACTATTATTGATGTGTTTCTTTAATTTTGTTATTAATGGGTTTATATAATTGGCTGCTTCCAAGTTAGGGGAATAAATATTTACAATTGCTAGACCTTCTTGTTGGATAGACCCTTTTATTTTGATGCAGTGTCCTTCTTCCCCTCTTATTATAGTCTTTGGTTTAAAATCTAGTTTGTCTAATATAAGGATTGCTACCCCAGCTTTCTTTTGATGTCCTTTTGCATGATAAATGGTTCTCCATTCCCTTACTTTCAATCTGGAGGTGTCTTTGGGTCTAAAAGTTGTCTTGTAGACAGCCTATGTATGGGTCTTGCTTTTTTATCCAATCTGATACCTTGGGTCTTTTGATTGGGCATTTAGCCCATTTAAATTCAGAGTAACTATTGGAAGATATGAATTTAGTGCCATTATATTACCTGTAATGTCCCTTTTTTGTGATTGTCTCTGATTCTTTCTTGTCTATGTTACTTTTGGGCTCTCTCTTTACTTACGGAATCCCCTTTAGTATTTCTTGCAGGCTGGTTTGGTGTTCACAAATTCCTTTAGTTTTTGTTTGTCCTGGAGTCTCTTTATCTCTCCCTCTATTCTGAATGACAGCCTTGCTGGATAAAGTTCTTGGCTGTATATTTTCCCCATTTAACACATTGAATATAAAATGCCAGCCCTTTCCGGTCTGCCAGGTCTCTGTGGACAGGTATGCTGTCAGCCTTATGTTCCTACACTTATAGGTTAAGTATTCTTGTCCTGAGCTTCTTTCAGGATTTTCTCTTTATCTCTGAAATTTGCAAACTTCACTATTAAATGTTGGTGGGTTGTTCTATTTTTATTGATTTTGAGAGGGTTTCTCTGTGCCTCTTGGCCTTGAGTGCCTGTTTCCATTCTCAGATTAGGGAATTCTTAGCTATAATTTGTTCAAATAAAATTTCCCCCCTTCTCTTCTGTAATCTCTATTATTAGAATATTATTTCACTTTATGGAATGGCTGATATCTTGAATGCTCCCTTTGTTATCTAATAGTTGTTTTTCCCTTTTTTTTTTTCAGCTTCATTATTCACCATCATTTTGTCTTCTATATCACTGACTCTCTCTTCTGTCTTGTTTACCCTAGCAGTTAGAGCCTTCATTTTTTACTTCATCTCAGTAATTTGCATTTTTAATTTCAGCCTGATTAGATTTGAGTTTTTTTATTTCTACAGTAGTGATTGTGTACTGTCTTCTTCACCTTTTTTCAAGCCCAGCTAGAATCTTTATAATTATTATTTTGAATTCTATTTCTGACATCTTACTTATAACCATATTGATTAAATCCCTGGCAGTGAGTACTGCCTCCTGTTCTTTCTTTCAGGGTGGATTTCTCCATCTCTTCATTATGTCCAGAAAAGAATAGATGAGAGAGAAAAGACAAAAATAACAACAACAATACCAGAAAAATACCAAACAAACAAATAAACAAACAAGCAAACAGAAACAAAACAAAAGAAGAAAAAAAATCAAAGAAGAGAGAAAACAGAACAAAACAATAAACTAGATTGGGTGTATTTTGGTCTGTTTGTTAAACAAGTTAAAAGAAATAAAAACTTACATATATACAAAAATAAAATACAATGAAAGGAAACCAAAAACAATATATATGTAGTGTATATATAAGAATAAAAATTTTAAAAGGATTAAAAGAATTAAGAAAATAGCTGGAAAAAATAAAACTGAAAGACTAAATAATTAAAAAATCACAAATGCTGTATATCTATATCTATATCTATATCTATATCTATATCATCTATCTATACTGTTTTCTCCAAGAGCTGAAGTTTTACTATTTTCTCTGATTAGTAAACTTGGTGTTAGCCAGTTTCTCCTGTTGGTGCTCTCAAGGAGGGGCCTGGCCTATTGTGTTGATTCTCAGGTGTCTTTGCTCTGGTGGAATTGCAGCACCCCTTGCCAGGGGGCCATGCTCAAAGTAAGCAGCTCTTGATTGTACTGGTGCTATTTTGCTCCCTGAAGGCTTTCAGCACCAATGCAGGGTATGAACATGGCAGCACCCTGATCTCTAGCCCTAGAGCTGAAAGTTCATGCCCTGTACTCTTCAGTGAGCCCCTAAAGAAAATCAATCACTCTTGTCTCCCTGGTTTCCATCCTAACTTTGTATTCACCCAGCTTGTGATTGAATGTTTTTATCTCAGGCATATAACCTGGTTTCCAGTCTCCAAACTTTAAAGATTCCTGGAGTGCAGACCCTCACCATTTCTCTAAGGGGGCGCAAGGGGTTCTCTTCATGCTCTGCTTTTTGCTGGGCCCCTGCAAGGAGAGCTGTCAAATGACTCTAGAATGGCAGTGGTTCCTGTTTTTTGGCAGTATGAGCAGAAAACTGTCACCTGGACTCACTATTTTCAGGGGCTTCCGCATTCCAATGTTTTGGAACTCTGCTACACTCAGGCACTCCTGTTCCTTTTGTGACCCTGGAGATCCTGAGACCACACTGTCCCACCTGAAATTTCATCCTGCTTCACAACCTGAACACCTTTCAGCCAGGGATGTTCCCAAATGTAGCAGATTTCTAAAAGTTCTGATTTTGTACTCTGATGCTTATGACTCTTTGCAGTAGTCTCTTTAAGCAAACTGCCTCCTCTCCTCAGATTATCTTCTGATAATTCACCTGAATTCAAGTTTCCACACCTCCTACCCTATAAAAAGTGGTCAGTTTTCTTTTTGTAGAATTGCAGCAATTCTTTCCTAAGCTCTGTGGTTGGTTTTGCAGGAGTTCAGAATGATTTGATAACTGTCTAGCTGAATTCCAGGGACCAGACAAAATTAGGGTCCCCTACTCCTCTGCCATCTTAACTCCTCCCTTCCATAGCCATTTTTAAAACTGTGACATGCACTAGAGCTAATTACAGTTATTGAACAAGATATCCTATTATAACTTAGTGTTTATTACATTCAAGATATGTTAATTTTACCTAACCACAGTGTCCTATTTAGTTGAGGCAGCTATAACAAATTACCCCAGACTGGGAGATTTAAATTACAAATAATTAGGGGAGACAAGATGGCGGGGAAGTAGGAGGAGGCACCTTTTCAACCTGTACCCTAAAGTGAGCTGATTACCTACCAAAGAACTCCGATCACCCATGAAATCAGCCTGAGATCAGAATTATACACGTCTGGATCTCTACGGGGGCCAGAAGACGCCAGTGGGCAGGTAAAGTGGAGTGGGAACGTCGGACTGATATCGGAAGATAAACAAAAGGGGGAGGGAGCCACCAGAGGCGACCGATTGGAAAATAATACCCCAATACGAGAGTGCCCTGCATCTGGGGACCAGCATTAACTTGGAGTCTTGTTGAAAGCACTCAAAAGAGCAAAGGATCGATCGCGCGGGGAAATTGTGGCAATCGGGGCGGCTAGGGACAGGGGCTTAAGTCCCCAGACCCAGGGCAGCCTCCCCTGGCGCTGAGCCAGAGAGTGCGGTGGAGAAACCTGGTCTTTGTCCCCGAGCCGCCAGTGCGCCCCAGAACGGGTGGAGTCCGGCTCCCGTGAGGGGCTGGGAGCCACACCAGACGGCAGAACGCGCACCTTACTGGAGATGCGCGCGTGCCTCACCCTCCCCTGAGAGAGGTGCACGAATGCCCAGCCTGGTGTTCTCGGACCCACGCGGCGATAGAGCCCATAGAGCTGGAGGCGCCGCGCCCCAAACCCTCCCCTGGGAGAGTTGCGAGCAAGCCCGGCGCTCTTAGCCCCGGCCGGCGGGAAAATCTCAGTATGCGATCGCTGCTTGGAACCTCTCTGGCGGTCTGGAGCTGCCCAGACAGCCACAGCTGCCTTGGTTTTGCGTACAAGCAGGAGATCCTGCGTCCCCAGGGACTGTGACTCAGAACCTGCTCTGCCAGCGGCCCAGCGGCTGCAGCACCTGCAGGGGAGCAGACTGAGGCTTCTCTCTGAGAGGGAGGTTGGGGTGCAGTTTTCTTTCCTCTAAACCTCCAAAAACCATCAAAAGCTGTCAAGGCGAGAGAAAAGAAGTGAACAAACATAAAAACCTCCAGAGAACAAAAACCTGAAAAAAAAACGTTTTTCTCAGAGCCCACCCCCTTGAGGGGGTTGGGAGGACTTAACTCAGGGAACATCATTGACTGAAAACCCACGTGGCAGCCCCCTCCCCCAGAAAACAAATCAGGAAAGAAAAAAAAAAAGACTACAAGAGAACAACCACCACTACTTCATAGATACAACTTTTATTTTTAATTCTTTCCCACGATTCTGGTTCATTTTTTTTTCTTTTTTTATATAGATAATTTTTTAACCTATTTACCATCACAGTGAGATGTCCAGTACATCAAATTCCATGATAAACTTCTAACCTGAATTTTTTCATACATACACATGTGTTTTTCTTTTGCTTTTCTATTTTCTTAATTTTAAAAAAAAATTTTAATTTAGTTTAGTCCAGTTTATTCCTTTTTTATTTTTATTTTCTAATATTCATATAGAGTTAAACTTCAAGGTAACCCCCGTTCTCCAAGCAATGCTACCCCTATAGGTGAACCAATTTTTAATCCCCCTTTTTCTTAGGAAAGTTGAGTCCTTTAACAAAGATATCAAGATACATCCAGGAAGAATCAAAATAACCTTCCTCGCCCACACCGAGAATCTATAACCATGCTCCCATCTTTTTCTTCTGCCAGTGTCTCTGTGTATTTATGTTTGTCCTGATAGTATATAAATCTTATACTTGGGGTTCTTCTTGACAAGGCTCCTCCTTTTTTTTTGCTTATATATATATATATTTTTTTCTCTCATCATATACTTTTATCAGTCTTTTTGTTTGTCTGTTTTTGTTTGTATACGTCATAAATCTTACCCTGGGGCCCATTTGGGCTGAACCTTCTCTTTTATCTTCCCTTTTTTTCCTGTCTCTCTCTCTCCCTCTTTTTTCTTTTTCTTTTCTTTTTTCTCTCATTTGGGTGGGGAATCCTGAGTGCTCAGAAGCGTTCCAGGGTGCACCTTGACTGCACCACGGTCGATACATCCAGCTACATCTGTCCAGTCATCCCTCACCAAAATGACTAGGAGGAGGAATCCCCAACAGAAGAAAAATACAGAGGATGGGCCTTCTGCAACAGAGCTAACGGCTATCAACATAGACAATATGTCAGAAAGAGAATTCAGGCTAACAATTATCCAGGCAATAGCTAGGTTGGAGAAAGCCATGGATGACCAAACAGAATTGATTAGGGCAGAATTGAAAGCGACCAGAGAGGAGGTTCATAATGTTAGGGCAGAGCTGAAGGCCACCAGGGATGAGGTTCACAACGCTCTCAATGAGTTCCAATCTAATCTAAATTCTCTAAAAGCTAGGGTAACTGAGACAGAAGATAGAATTAGTGATCTGGAGGACAAACAAATAGAGAGAAAGGATCAGGAGGAAGCCTGGAACAAACAGCTTAGAAGCCACGAAACAGAATCAGGGAAATAAATGATGCCATGAAACGTTCCAACGCCAGAATTATTGGAATCCCTGAAGGGGAGGAGAAAGAAAGAAGTCTAGAAGATATAGTGGAACAAGTTTTTCATGAAAATTTTCCCAATCTTGCGAATGGAACAAGTGTTCATGTACTAGAAGTAGAAAGGTCCCCCCCAAGATTATAAATTCAAAAAAAACATCCAGGCACCTCATAGTAAAATTGAGGAATCATAATTGTAGATACAATCTCTTGAAAGCCGATAGGACAAAGAAGCTCCTTACATACAGAGGAAAGCCCATCAGAATAACGTCAGACCTGTCCACAGAGACCTGGCAAGCCAGAAAGGGCTGGCAAGATATATTCAGGGCACTAAATGAGAAGAACATGCAGCCAAGAATACTTTATCCAGCAAGACTGACATTCAAAATGGATGGAGAGATAAAGAGTTTCCAAGACCGGCAAGGCTTGAAAGACTATGCAACCACCAAGCCGACACTGCAGGAAATATTAAGGGGGGTTCTATAAAAGAGGAAAAATCCTAAGAATAGCATTGAACAGAAATATAGAGACAATCGACAGAAAGAAAGACTTCAAAGATAACACAATGTCAATAAAAACGTATCTCTCAATAATCACTCTCAATGTGAATGGCCTAAATGCACCCATAAAACGACACAGGGTTGCAGATTGGATAAAATGACAGGACCCATCCATATGTTGTCTACAAGAGACCCATTTTGAACCTAAAGATACACCCAGACTGAAAGTGAAGGGATGGAGAAGCATCTTTCACGCCAATGGGCCTCAAAAGAAGGCCGGGGTAGCGATTCTCATATCAGATAAATTAGATTTTAAACTAAAGACGGTAGTCAGAGATACAGAAGGACACTACATCATTCTTAAAGGGACTATCCACCAAGATGATCTAACAATTGTAAATATCTATGCTCCCAATATGGGAGCAGCCAATTACATAAGAAAACTATTAATCAAGATAAAGAGTCATATTGATATGAATACATTAATAGTAGGAGATCTTAACACGCCTCTCTCAGAAATAGACAGATCATCGAAGCAGAAAATCAATAAAGAAATAAGAGCATTGAATGACACATTGGACCAGATGGACCTCATAGATATATACAGAACATTCCACCCTAAAACAACAGAATACTCATTCTTCTCAAGTGCACATGGAACCTTCTCCAGAATAGACCACATACTGGGTCACAAATCAGGGCTCAACCGATACCAAAAGACTGAGATTATTCCCTGCATATTCTCAGATCACAATGCTTTGAAACTGGAGCTCAATCACAAGGAAAAGTTCAGAAGGAACTCAAATACCTGGAAGCTAAAGACCACCTTGCTTAAGAATGCTTGGATCAACCAGGAGATCAAAGAAGAACTTAAACAATTTATGGAAACCAATGAGAACGAAGACACTTCACTCCAAAACCTATGGGGTACAGCAAAGGCGGTCCTAAGGGGGAAATTCATAGCCATCCAAGCCTCCCTCAAAAAAATTGAAAAATCCAGAATACACCAGCTGTCTCTATACCTTAAAGAACTAGAGAATCAACAACAAATCAAACCAACTCCACACGTAAGAAGGGAAATAATCAAGATTAGAGCAGAGATCAACGAGGTAGAAACCAGAGATACAGTAGAACGTATCAACAAAACTAGAAGCTGGTTTTTTGAAAGAATCAATAAGATCGATAAACCATTGGCCACACTAATCCAAAAGAAAAGAGAGAAAGCCCAAATTAATAAAATTATGAATGAAAAGGGAGAGATCACAACTAACACCAAGGAAGTAGAAACAATCATCAGAAGCTATTATCAACAGTTATATGCCAATAAGCTAAGCAACCTAGATGAAATGGATGCATTCCTGGAAAACTATAAACTCCCAAAATTGAACCAGGAAGAAATTGACAACCTGAATAGACCGATATCTAGTAACGAGATTGAAGCAGTGATCAAAAACCTCCCAAAAAACAAGAGCCCAGGACATGACGGATTCCCTGGGGTATTCTATCAAACTTTCAAAGAAGAAATAATACCTATTCTCCTGAAGCTGTTTCAAAAAATTGAAGCAGAAGGAAAACTTCCAGACTCTTTTTATGAAGCCAGCATTACCCTGATCCCCAAACCAGGCAAAGACCCTACCAAAAAGGAGAATTTCAGACTGATATCACTGATGAATATGGATGCTAAGATTCTCAACAAGATCCTAGCAAACAGGATCCAACAGCACATTAAAAAGATTATCCACCATGACCAGGTGGGATTCATCCCTGGGTTACAAGGATGGTTCAACATTCGCAAATCAATCAATGTGATAGAACAAATCAATAAGAGAAGAGAGAAGAACCACATGATCCTCTCCATTGATGCAGAAAAAGCTTTTGACAAAATCCAGCATCCGTTCCTGATTAAAACGCTTCAAAGTATAGGGATAGAGGGAACATTCCTGAACTTCATCAAATCTATCTATGAAAAACCCACAGCAAATATCATCCTCAATGGGAAAAAGCTTGCAGCCTTCCCATTGAGATCAGGAACACGACAAGGATGCCCACTCTCACCACTCTTGTTCAACATAGTATTAGAAGTCCTAGCAACAGCAATCAGACAACAAAGAGAAATAAAAGGTATCCAAATTGGCAAGGAAGAAGTCAAACTCTCTCTCTTCGCAGATGACATGATTCTTTACATGGAAAACCCGAAAGACTCCACCCCCAAACTCCTAGAACTCATACAGCAATTCAGTAATGTAGCAGGATACAAAGTCAATGTCCAGAAATCAGTGGCTTTCTTATACACTAACAATGAAAATACAGAAAGGCAAATTAGAGAATCGATTCCATTTACTATAGCACCAAAAACCATAAGATACCTCGGAATAAACCTAACCAAAGAGGTTAAAGATCTGTACTCGAGGAACTACAGAACACTCCTAAAAGAAATTGAAGAAGACACAAAAAGATGGAAGACCATTCCATGCTCTTGGATGGGAAGAATAAACATCGTTAAAATGTCTATACTGCCCAGAGCAATCTATACTTTTAATGCCATTTCGATCAAAATTCCACCAGTATTTTTCAAAGAGCTGGAGCAAATAATACTAAAATTTGTATGGAATCAGAAGAGACCCCGAGTTGCTAAGGAAATGTTGAAAAACAAAAATAAAACTGGTGGCATCACGTTACCTGATTTCAAGCTTTACTACAAAGCTGTGATCACCAAGACAGCATGGTACTGGCATAAAAACAGACACATGGACCAGTGGAACAGAGTAGAGAGCCCAGATATGGAACCTCAACTCTATGGTCAAATAATCTTTGACAAAACAGGAAAAAATATCCGGTGGAAAAAAGACAGTCTCTTCAATAAATGGTGCTGGGAAAACTGGACAGCTATATGTAGAAGAATGAAACTTGACCATTCTCTTACACCGTACACAAAGATAAACTCAAAATGGATAAAAGACCTCAACGTGAGACAGGAATCCATCAGAATCCTCGAGGAGAACATAGGGAGTAACCTCTTTGATATCAGCCACAGCAACTTCTTTCAAGATATGTCTCCAAAGGCGAAGGAAACAAAGGCAAAGATGAACTTTTGGGACTTCATCAAGATCAAAAGCTTCTGCACAGCAAAAGAAACAGTCATCAAAACAAAGAGGCAACCCACGGAATGGGAGAAGATATTTGCAAATGACAGTACAGACAAAAGGTTGATATCCAAGATCTATAAAGAACTCCTCAAACTCAACACACACAAAACAGATAATCATAGTAAAAAATGGGCAGAAGATATGAACAGACACTTCTCCAATGAAGACATACAAATGGCTACCAGACACATGAAAAAATGTTCATCATCACTAGCCATCAGGGAGATTCAAATCAAAACCACATTGAGATACCACCTTACACCAGTTAGAATGGCCAAAATTAGCAAGACAGGAAACAACGTGTGTTGGAGAGGATGTGGAGAAAGGGGAACCCTCTTACACTGTTGGTGGGAATGCAAGCTGGTGCAGCCACTTTGGAGAACAGTGTGGAGATTCCTCAGGAAATTAAAAATAGATCTTCCCTATGACCCTGCAATTGCACTGCTGGGTATTTACCCCAAAGATACAGATGTAGTGAAAAGAAGGGCCATCTGTACCCCAATGTTTATAGCAGCAATGGCCACGGTCGCCAAACTGTGGAAAGAACCAAGATGCCCTTCAACGGATGAATGGATAAGGAAGATGTGGTCCATATACACTATGGAGTATTATGCCTCCATCAGAAAGGACAAATACCCAACTTTTGTAGCAACATGGACAGGACTGGAAGAGATTATGCTGAGTGAAATAAGTCAAACAGAGAAAGTCAAGTATCATATGGTTTCACTTATTGGTGGAGCATAACAAATAATATAGAGGACAAGGGTAGATGGAGAGGAGAAGGGAGTTGAGGGAAAGTGGAAGGGGAGGTGAACCATGAGAGACTATGGACTCTGAAAAACAACCTGAGGGTTTTGAAGGGGCGGGGTGGGAGGGTGGGGGAACCAGGTGGTGGGTATTAGGGAGGGCACAGATTGCATGGAACACTGGGTGTGGTGAAAAAACAATGAATACTGTTACGCTGAAAATAAATAAAAAGTTTAATTAAAAAAAAATAAATTACAAATAATTATTTCTCACAATTATTCCTCAGAATTCTGGAGGCTGGGAAGTCCAAGGCCATGGTGTTGACCAGATTTGGTTCTTGGTAAAGGCCCTCCTCAGGATTTGCACACGGCCATCTTCTCATAATATCCTCATATGGCAGAAAACAAAGAAGGAAAGAAGCTCTCATATGTCTTTTCTTATATGGTGTTAATTCCATTACTCCCCAAAGTCTCCATCACATTAGGGATTAAGATTTCAACATATGAATATTATTAAGGGACACAAATATGAATCCATAACATATAGAATATTTGGTAATCTACAATTGTGTGTAAGAAATTCCAGAACTTTGTAATAGGAAGAAAATACCACTATTTAAACAAATGCTAAATTTTGTTAATTTTTTCTTCTAGGATTCTATTTCCCTGATCAAATTCCCCTGGTCTTTACTGACAATGTTGTCTCCTTAAATTAGTGGCCTTCCACAATTTAGACCTCATTTTTAATTAAATCTGACATTCAGCATCAGTCATGTTGGTTACATCCTTGTTGCATGCATGAATTTGATATGCTTCTTTTATGTTCTTACCTTTTACCATTTGGTCACAAGGCTTAGAAGACTATTATTCAGGCTTCTGTTGCTTAGCAGCTCAAAGCCCTCAGGCAGAGACTGTATGGTTCAACATGCATACCAAATCTACTACAGATGCCCAAAGAATATTTGTGATTTCCTCTTACCTGGACAACCCTCTCCTGACTGTACCCTTCATATAAGTTTTACCCACCCTTTAAAATCCAGGCTCAGATTTTATTTTATTAATGAAGACTTTCTTATCTCAACCTGTTCCCAAATGTGTTTGCATAAACATTACTTCTGGGGGATGTTAATAAGGTAATACAAAAAGGAATTTTACTAAATGGAATCCTATCTGCATACCTTGTCAGAATCTTTTTGAATATCAATTCATATTTTGATTATTCAGTAAATGAATAGATAATACATGAATTTTGATGAGAGAACTTTCTCTCCATGGAATACCAGTTTAGTAAGAATGTTTTCTGGTCACATATTAGCAAGTTTGTTGATTATTTGATTCTTCATTTCTCTGAGTTCTATGTAAATTATAATCTGTAGGACACTACTTATAAGTCATTTATTTAGTCATTATATTTATTTCTCTACCTAGACTTTCCAAAGGATTTGTGTTACCTTGTTTATTATATCAAAGTACAAGATAAAACAATATGGACTTAAATACAGTGAAAATGAATGAAATAAGACATTTTAGTGACTAGAGTCAAATTATTATAATTGGATAGAGTCAAACTATTATAACTGGATATTATAATTGGATAATGTAACTTCCTGTAGTTTCCTGGTTTTTGTGCAAAAATTAATGTCACAGAGCTATCAATTTCTCACAAAAATATAAAGCAATTTAAAAATGTATTTTCCTGAAACAAAATCCAAGCAAGAATATGACACAAGTATTCATATTCTTTCATAAGAGGCACTGAGAAGTGAACTATAGAATACTTTGTTCACCATTTTCCAAAACTTTGAAGAACTTTCTTCTATGGAGGAAATGATATTAATCTGTAATTCAGTGAAGAATTTCTGTGAGAAGCTGAGGTAACAACCAGAGTATTAGGATATATGTTTACCCATAAGAATCAGAAACTTGAGGTAGACATTGTTTAAAATAAGTGAAATCTTTACTTTCCTTTTACCTAGTGGCCTGGAGGTTAAAAACCTAGGTCTGGTCCCCACCTTCCAATCTCTGAGGTTATCCATGGTTTTGGATTCTTTATATTTCACTCCTCCACATTTCTGTGCTGTTGCTCTTGTCACCAAGGTCAAAACCGACCAGGATGACTCAGTGCCACATCCTCAGGGTCAGTGCAAGAAGGAGAAGAGTACGGATAAACAGCGCCCTTTCCTTCTGCTCACATCTCAGTGGCCTGGATATCTTAGTATAGCCAGACTGAAGATGTAGAGGTGTGGTTTTTATTCTGGGTGGTCATGTATCTGGTAAAATGATTCTCTGATAAAAGAAAGAACAATAAATATTGGAAGAAAATAAGTAACATCTGCCACAACTGGTTTCCAGCTTTCTTTCCTGCTGTCTAGATTATCAATGAGGAAGAAAATGTGTAAATTAAAGTATTTTTTGACATATCCTAGATGAGCTTTGGACAAACACTAAATTTATTTAAAGTTTAAGTCTTAAAATACATGGTTAATGTGAATAGTTTATATTGTTTGTTAAGGTAAACGCCCTGGACATTAGATTCCAGAGGTGAGGGAGGGGGAGTGGTCCTCTTTGTGGAAGTGAAACAAGGGCCTTTCTGTCCAGGCTGAATGTCAAGCCACACAGATATTAGCAGAATAGTAGAGAAAGTTCAGATGTTCTTTAGAAAGGACTGTGGATCAGTCTCAAACTTGTTCCCCAAACTAAAGACAGATTCTCCAATTCTGGGCCATATAGACAGTAATACTTGAAATTCTAGAGTTTCCAGTTTGACCTTTTCATGGGTTTACCATTAGCGTAATAATATTGAATTATAAGCCACATTAAAACTTAATGACTCAAAACAGCCAGCATTTACTTATCTCACAGTTCTGTGAGTCATAAATGTTAGTTAGGATCAATTGGGCTCTCTCATGCTTCAGGAGTCAGATGGGGTCTGAAAGTCTGCCCTTTTGCTCGTGGGTAGCCTCACTCCCAGGACTGGACATTGGCTAGGAGAAAAGGGTGATTCAGTCCTGCTCCCTATGGGCTTTCACCATCTGGCAGGCTAGCCAGGCTGAGCCAGGGGTCCAAGTGAAAGAGATAATGTGTGCAAGGGCTAGAACTGGCACACCACAACTCCCAGAACATTCTATCAGCAGAGGTGAATCATAGGCCCAGTTAAGAATTAAAGTATAGAATTGGAGGCTGGGAAGATGGTGGAGTAGGAGGGCCCTGAGCTTTCTTCAACCCACAAATGCTGCTGAATAACACTGACATCAGTGTAAATAACCCAGAAACAACCCAAAGACTGGCAGAACAAACACCACAACTAAAAGTAGAGACGAAGCCATATAGAAGAAGTTAGGAAGGATGAAGACACAGTGTGGGAGCAAAAGAGTCCTTGGTTTTTGGCTGGGGAAGGAGTTGGTGGCACAAAGAAGGGTGAAAAACAAACTACCGCACCAAGGAGCCTGTACCAGAAAGATGAATCCACAAAACATTTGGCTTTGAAAGCAAGAAAGGCCAGTTTCATGAGTTCTTACAACCAGTGAGACTTAAAGCCTGAAATTTTAAAACTCAGCAGTCTCAGCTCTGGGAGAACCTGGAGGGCATTAGGAAACTCGGGTCCCCACTCATTTAGAGAATAGGACAAACAGTGCAGATATAGCCCGGAGGAAGTGGTTTGAAAAACTCCCCTTGGGGCACATGGGAGGGATAGTGCTTCACTCATCTCAGAGCATACCCTAGAAAGGAAGGAATCATGGGAAGACACCTTCAGAACAGAGGAGCTGGCAGGTGCCACTTTGCTCCCCCACTCTCCAGTGTAAACACACTGCCACCTGAGGGAACCAGCATGGTGCTGACATTTGCTACCTAACATGCTTATACCAATCCCTGCCCCCTATGTATTGGCAGATCCACCCTTTCCAGTCATACTTATCTCAGTCCCTGCTTTGCAGAGCCCCTCCCTCAAAAGACCTGCACAATCCTTGTTAGCACCATCTCTGACCCACACCTTTTGCAGGGTCTAGGTTCAGTCAGTGATAGTGGCAGGTTTCATTTTGTAAGTAGATCAGTGCACACCTTTTTAAAATGCACCCTAGTCAACCAGGGACCAAACACTGCCCACAAAAGAGAAAGAGAGCCTCTGGAAAAAAAAAAAAACTGGTTTGATGAATAAAAAGGCCAGGTCTGAAGAGCAGAGTACATGTAACACACATAGGGGACACTCCCTGATGCACCAGATCCGGAAAAACAGGGACATTGCTCTGTGGGGCACTACAAGACCTCTTCTTCATAAGATCATTACCTTCAGGAACAAAAGATGTAGCTGAATTTCCTAACACAGAGAAACAGACACAGAGAGTTAGACAAAATCAGGAGACAGAGGAGTACATACCAAATGAAAGAACAGGACCAAGTTACAGCAAGAGACCTTAGAGAAATGGATGTAAGTAGTATGCCAATTAGGGAATTTAAAGTAATAATCACAAAGGTACTTATTGGATATGAGAAAAGAGTGGAGGACATCAGTGAGACCCTTAACAAAGAGATAAATAAGAACAAATCAGAAATGAAAGACACAATAAATGTACACTTGATGAAATAAATAGCAGACTAGAATAACAGAACAAACTAGTAACCTGGAGGACAGAGTAAGGGAAAGTAATCAAGCTGAACAAATGAGAGAAGGAAAAAGTATGCAAAGTGAGAATAGACAGAGAATTCAGTGACTCCATCAAGTATAATAACATTTGCATTATAGGGATCCCAGAAGGAGGAGAGAGAGAAAAGGGGCACAATATTCATTTGAAGAAATAATAACTGAAAACTCCCATTACCTGGGAAGGGAAACAGATATCCAGATCTAGAAGGTACACAAAATCAACCCAAGGAGGTCCACACTAAGGCACATTATAATTAAAATGACAAAAAGTATTGATAAAGGAAAAAAAAAAAAGGCAAGAGAAAAGACAGTTACATACAAAGGACACCACATAAGCCTATCAATGAATTTTTCAGCAGAAACTTTGCAGGCCAGAAGAGAGTGGCATGATATATTCAAAGTGTTGAAAGAGAAAAATCTGCAGCCAAGAATAACTGTATCTATCATGGTCATTATTTAGAATAGAGGGAGACATAAAGAGTTTTTCAGACAAACAAAAACTAAAGGAGTTTATGATCACTAAACCAGGCCTACAAGACATGTTAAAAGGGACTCTGAGTGGAAAGAAAAGACCGTAAGTGAAAGTATGAAAATTTGGAAGCACAAAAGCAGTACAAATAAGTATTTCTGTAAAAATCAGTCAAAGGATTCATAAAATAAAAGGATGTAAAATATGACACCATATACCTAAAATGTTATGTGTGAGGGAGAATAAAGAATGTGTTCAAACTTAAACAATCATCAACTATTTATAGAGTACTATACACAAAGATGTTATATACAAACTTAATGGTAACCACACATCAAAAACCAGTAATAAATATGCAAAGAATAAAGAAAAAAGGAATCCAGGTATAAAACTAAAGAAAGCCAACAAATCATGAAAGATAGCAAAAGAGGAAAAGGTCAGAGAAAAATTACAAAACAACCACAGAACAAGTAACAAAATGGCAAAGACTTATCTAGAAATAATTACTTTTGATGTAAATGGACTAAATGTCCCAATTAAAAGATACAGTGGGAGAGAATGGGTAAAAAACAACACAAAACAAAACAAGACCCATCTATACACCACCTACAAGAGGTAGGATTTTTCATTTTTCATTTTTCATTTCAGACCTAAAGTCACCTGCAGATTGAAAATGAGGGAATGGAGAAATATTTATCATGTAATGGGTGAGGTGGTAATAATTATATTGGACAAAATAGACTTTAAAACAAAGACTGTAACAAGACAAAAGACACTGTATAATAATAAAGGGGACAATCAACAGGAAGATGCAACTAAGGGAAGCTAAGATGACAACATACGAGGAGGACTCTAAGCTCATCTATTTCCTTGAACACAACTGAGTAGCTATCAGGTTGTTCTAAATACCCCAGAAATCAAGGTGAAGACAGACAGGACAAACTCCCCAACTAAAGGAAAAGAAGAAGCCACATCAAAGAAGGTAGGAACTGCATAGACATGGTTTGGGGGAGAAATGGATCATGGGTGCTGCAGAGGGGAAGGGACTGTGGTCATAGAGGAAGGAAAGAGATCTCTCCACAGATCTCTCCACAGAAACTTGGCAGGGCAGAGGAGAGTGGCAAGATATATTCAATGTGCTGAGTGAGAAAAATCTATAACAATTCTATCCTGCAAGACTATCATTCAGAATAGAAGGAGAGATAAAGATTTCTCAGACAAACAAAACTACAAAAGTTTGTGACCACTAAACCAGCCCTACAAGAAATATTAAAGGGGAATCTGGGTGAAAAGGAAAGACTAAAAGTGACAAAGACGAGAAAAGAACAGAGAAGGGGCACCTGGGTGGCTCAGTGGGTTAAAGCCTCTGCCTTTGGCTCAGGTCATGATCCCAGGGTCCTGGGATCGAGCCCCGGGTCGGGCTCTCTGCTCAGCAGGGAGCCTGCTTCCTTCTCTCTCTCTGCCTGCCTCTCTGCCTATTTGTCATCTCTGCCTGTCAAATAAATAAATAAAATCTTTAAAAAAAAAAGAAAAAGAAAAGAACAGAGAAAATCTCCAGAAACAACAGAAAAATAAGTAATGAAATGGCACTAAATACATATCTATCAATAATTACACTGAATGTGGATGGACTAAACACTCAATTCAAAAGGCAAGGTGTTAGAATGGATTAAAACACACACACACACACACACACACAAGACCCATCTACATGCTGCCTATAAGACACTCATTTTAGATAGAAAGAAATGGAATCAGTAGTCAAAAATCTCCCAACAAACAGAAGTCCAGGGTCAGACAGCTCCATGGGTGAATTTTGCCAGCCATTTACTTTTTTTAATATTTTTTTTATTTTTTTATAAACATATAATGTATTATTAGCCACAGGGGTACAGGTCTGTGAATCGCCAGGTTTACACACTTCACAGCACTCACCATAGCACATACCCTCCCCAATGTCCACAACCCAACCACCCTCTCCCTGCCTCCCTCCCCCTGGCAACCCTCAGTTTACTTTGTGAAATTAAGAGTCTCTTATGGTTCATCTCCCTCCTGATCCCATCTTGTTTCATTTATTCTTTTCCTACCCCCCAAACCCCCCACGTTGCATCTCCACTTCCTCATATCAGGGAGATCATATGATAGTTGTCTTTCTCCAATTGACTTATTTTGCTTAGCATAATACCCTTTAGTTCCATCCACGTCATCACAAATGGCAAGATTTCATTTCTTTTGATGGCTGCATAGTATTCCATTGTATATATATATATATATATATATATATATACCACATCTTCTTTATCCATTCATCTGTTGATGGACATCTAGGTTCTTTCCATAGTTTGGCTATTGTGGACATTGCTGCTATAAACATTCGGGTGCACATACCCCTTTGGATCACTACGTTTGTATCTAGTGCAATTGCTGGATTGTATTGCCAACCATTTAAAGAAGAATTAATACATATTCTCAAACTGTTCCAAAAGATCAGAAATCAGAGGAGAAATTCCAAATTCATTCTATGAGTCCAGCATTACCCTGATATCAAAACCAGATAAAGACTCCACTAAAAAAAGACAATTACAAGCCAATATCTCTAACGAGCATGGATGCAAAAATTCTCAATAGAATACCAGTAAACCAAATCCAACAGTACATTAAAAGAATCATTCACCACCATCAAGTGGATTTATTCCTGAGCTGTAAGTTTGGTTCAATATTCCCAAATCAGTATAATACACCACATTAAGAAAAGAAAGGATAAAAACCATATGATCCCTTCAATAGATGCAGAAAAAGCATTTGACAAAGAACAATATCCATTCATGATAAAATCCATCAACAAAGTAGAATTAGAGGAAACATGCCTTGACATAATAAAGGCCATATGTGAAAACCCCCAGTGAACATGATATTCAATGAGGAAAAACTGAGAGCTTTTCCTCTATGGTCAAGAACAAGACAGGGATGTCCACTCTCACCAGTGTTACTTAATATAGTACTGGAAGTCGTAGCCGCAGAAATCAAACAACAAAAATAAATAAAAAGCATTCAAATCAGCAAAGAAGAAGTCACATTTTCACTATTTGCAGATGACATGATAGTCTAAAAGACTCCACCAAAAAAAATTTGCTAGAACTGATATATGAATCCAGTAAAGTTGCAGGATACAAAACCAAGGTAGAGAAATCATTTGCATTTCTGTACACAAATAATGCAGAAGCAGAAAGAGAAATAAAGGAATTGATCCCATTTACAATTGCCCCCAAACCCCCAAGATACCTAACCAAAGAAGTAAAATGTCTGTTCCTCTGAAAACTATAGAACACTTATGAAAGAAATTGAAGATGACACAAAGAAATGGAAAGACATTCTATACTTATGGATTGGAGGAACAAATCTTGTTAAAATATCTATACTACCCAAAGAAATTTATACATTTAATGCAATCTCTATCAAAATCCCACCAGCATTTTTCACAGACCTAGAACAAAGAATCCTAAAATTGTATGGAACCACAGAAGACCCCAACTAGACAAAGAAATATTGAAAAAGAAAACTGAAGCTGGAGGCATCACAATTCCTGATTTCAAGTTTTATTATAAAGGTGTAGTCATCAAGACAGTATAGCATTGGCACAAGCACAGACACATAGATCAATGAACAGAATAAAAAGCCCAGAAATGTATATACACATGGGTATATTGTCAACTAATTTTTGACAAAGCAGGAAAGAATATCTAATGTAAAAATACAGTCTCTTCAATAAATGCTTTTGCAGAAACTGGACAGCAATATGTGAGAGAATGAAATTGGACCACTTTCTTACATCATACACAAAAATAAATTCAAAATGGATGAAAGACTTAAATGTGAGACAAAAAAACCAGACAGGAAACCTAGAAAATCCTAGAGTACAACAAAGGCAGCAAACTCTTTGACCTTGGCTGCAGCAACTTCTTACTAGATATGTCTCCTGAGGCAGGGAAACAAAAGCAAAAACCAATTATTAGGAGTTCATCAAAATAAAAAGCTTCTGCAAAGTGAAGGAAACAATAAACTAAAAGGCAACCTATGGAAAGGGAGAAGATGTTGCAAATGACATATCTGATAAAGGTTGAGTACCCAAAACCTATAAAGGACTTATCTAACTCAACACCCAAAAAACAATCCAGTTAAGAAATGGGCAGAAGTAATGAATAGGTATTGTTCCAAAGAAGACATCCAAATGGCCAGAAGACACATGAAAAACTGTTCAATATCACTCATCATCAGGGAAATACAAATCAAAACCAGGAGACATCACCTCTATCAGTCAAAATGGCTAAAATTAACAACACGGGAAACAACAGGTGTTGTTGAGGTTGCAGAGAAAGGGAAACCCTCTTACACTGTTGGTGCAAATGCAAACTGGTGCAGTCACTCTGGAAAACTTTTTCTCAAAAAGTTTTAAACAGAACTACCGTATGATCTAACAACTGCACTACTAGGTCTTTGCCCCAAGGATTCAAAAATACTAACTCAGAGACATATATACATTCCAATGTTTATAGAAGCATTATCAACCATACCCAAATTATGAAAAGAGCCCAAATGTCCATCAACTGATGAAAATGGATAAAGAAGATGTGGTATATATATAATGTATATACAAATACAGAGGAGTATTAGTCATGAAAAGAAATCTTGCTATTTGCAATGACATGGATGGAACTAGAGAATATTATGCTAAGTGAAATAAGTCAAAGAAAGGCAAATACCGTATGATTTCCCGCATAGGTGGAATTTAATTGCAAAACATATGAACAAAGGGGAAAAAAAGAGAGAGAGTGAGAGAGAGAGAGACAAACCAGGAAAGGGACTTAACTATAGGGAACAAACTGTTGGTTACCAGAGGCTAGGTGGGTGGGGGGATAGGTTAAACAGGTGTTGGGGATTAAGGAGTGCAGTTATCATGATAAGTACAGAGTAATATACACAATTTTTAATCACTATGTTGTCCATTTGAAACTAATATAACACTGTACTTTATACCAGAATTAAAATTTTAAAAGTTATTTAAAATAGAGTTAAAGTATAGGAAAACAGATTCCACTTCTTGGATGAAGCTACAAAGTCACATTGTAAAGACTTGGATAAGGAGGATTAGAGTATTGAGCGCCATTCTGTTATTTATATACCGGCATTTTTTAGTTCGGTATTTTGTAGTTCTAGTTGAAGTATAATACCTCAGGAAAACTAAAAGTCTTTTTGTCTTACAAAATGAGTAATGTTTTAGTCCTTTCCAGAAAGTGTAAGGACTCTAGTTAAGAAGGGATGTTTACTTCCTAATTTGGATGACATTGGAAATGTGGAGCTATATAATGGGTAAACTACTATTAAACAAGATATGATGTACAATCTTCTAAGTTTTGTTCTAAATCACCTCTGCTGAGAAATATGCAGTATAAGTAACCAGAAAAAAACAATATCTACTAATATTATTGGTAATATGTGTATATCCCTTTAAGCTATGATAAAAGCATTGATTTGCTGTAGCTAAAGCTGGAGATTTGAAATGAAAGTATCTGGATGCCAATACTCACTCTGGTCCTTGTGATTGTTTTAGGACTTAATTGAGAAAATGAATTTCGAAGTTCTCAAGATAGTACCTGGCAAATAGTAGTATTAAGCAATAATAGCTCTTTTTATTATTGTCACTAACATCATGCAATTGAAGAATAATAGTTTTACTTCTTTGTATATCCAATTATATGTGAAGTTGAAAACAAAAATTAGGGCTTTAGTAGAGTAGGGAAGATTGAATACACATCTTTACTGCTATTTTTCATTTAAAATTTTAAAATTTCATTTAAAATTTTTAAAATTTTAAAATTTTCATTTAAAATTTTATTTTCAGTTAGTTAACATACAATGTTATACTAATTTCAGGTGTACAATATAGTACTATAAATACTATACTATAAATACTACAAATAGTATTTCAACAATTCCATACATTACCCTGTGCTCATTACAAGTGGAGCCCTTAATCCTCATTACCTATTTAACCCATCACCCCCTACCTCCCCTTTGGTAACCAACAGATTGTCCTCTATAATTAAGAATTTGTTTCTTTCTTTGACTCTTTCTTTCACTTTCATTTTTTCCATCTGCTTGTTTGTTTTTTTCTTAAATTCCGTACATATGAGTGAAATCATATGGTATTTTTTCCCTAATTTATTTTGCTTAACATTATACTCCCTAGCTCCATCCATGTCATTGCAAATGACAAGATTTCATTCTTTTTTATGGATGAATAATATTCCATCATATATATATATATATATATATATATGCATATATATATGTGTGTATATATATTATATATATAATATTCTTTATCCATTCATCATTCAGTGGTCATCTGTGCTGCTTCCATGTCATGTCTATTATAAATACTGCTCCTATAAACATAGGGGTGTATGTTTCCTTTTGAACTAATATTTTTGTGCTCTTAGTAGTGCAATAGCTAGATTATACAGTAGTTCTATTTTTAACTTTTTGAGAAACCTTGATGCTGTTGTCCAGAGTAGCTGTCCCAGTCTGTATTTCCACCAACAGTGCATGACTATAATTTTCTTCCTTAACAATAAAGGAGTCCTAGCAGCAAAAAGAGAAGAAACTAAAAATCAGATGAAAAGTGAAGGAAATAGTTTCATGAAACTGGTGTTGGCAATGAGTTCTTGTATTTGACCCCAAGAAACAGGCAACAAAATCAAAACTAAACAAGGGACTGTATCAAACTAAAAATCTTCTGCACAGCAAACAATTAGTATAGTGAAATGGCAACCTATGGAATGGGAGAAAATAGTTGCAAATCATATAGCTGTTAAGGGATTAATATTTGAAAGATATAAGGAACTCCTACATCTCAATAGGAAAAACAAAAACAAATAATTGGGCAAAGGACTTGCATAGATGTTTTCTAAAGAAGATATACAAATGGCTGACAGATACACAAAAATATTCTCAACAGAAGTAATCATGAGTGTAATGCAAATTAAAAAAATGAAATATAAACTTACATCTGTTAGGATGGCCATTATAAAAATAATAACGAGTGTTGGAGAGGATGTAGAGAAATTTAAACCATTGATGGTAGGAAAGCAAAATGGTCACTTTGGGAAACAGTATGGAGATTCCTCAAAAAAATAAAAATAGCATAACCATATGATTTAACAATGCTACTTCTGGGTATATATCCAAGAGAATTGAAAGCAGGATCTTAAAGAGGTATTTGCACTCCCATGTTCATTGGAGTATTAGTTATAGTAGTCATGTTGTATAACAACCTAAATGTTCATTCATGGATGAATGGATAAAAAAATGTGTATATACTTTCTGCAGTATGCCACAGCATGGATGAACCTGGGAGTTATTATTCTCATTGAAATAGGCCAGTCACAGAAAAATAAATATTGCCTGATTCCACTTACATATGATGTGATGTTTAATTTTATGCATCAATTTGACTAGGCTAAGGGATGCCAAGATAGCTGATAAAACATTTCTGGATCAGCTGTGAGGATGTTTCTGGAAGAGATTAACAATTGATTCAGTAAACTGAGTAAAGAGAGCCACCCTCACCAATTTAGGTGGATATCATTTAATCCTTTAAGAGCCTAACTGTAAAGGAAAGATGAATTAACTCTCTTCTAGAGCTTGATATCCATCTTTTCCTGCCCTTGGACATCAGAGCTCCAGGTTCTTGGGCCTTCACATTCTAGACCTACACTAGTAGTCACTGATTCTCAGACCTTTGGAATTGGACTGGTTTATACCACTCACTCTCCTGATTCTACAGTTTTCAAATAGAAAATTGTGATACTTTTCAACCTCCATAACTCTGTGTGCCAATTTCTATGAAAAACCCATTTATTTTTCTATCCATCTATCTATCTATGTATAACATCTGTTTCTTTATGTATCTCCTGTTGCTTCTGTTTTCTCTGGAGAACCCTAGTTAATACATACAAATTATCTAAAATTGTAGAGTAGAATAGTGTTTAGCAGGAATTAGAGGGAGGGAGAAATGGGGTTTCTATTCAATGGATACAAAGTTTTAGTCATGCAAGATGAGTTCCTTCCAGAGATCTGCTGTACAACATTGTACCTATAGTGAATAGTAGTCTATTGTACACTTAATATTTTGTCAAAAGAATAGTGATCATGTTGAATGTTGTTACTAAATAACAAAAAGTAAATAACTTCTTTCAGGTCCAGAAAAGGCCTAGGAACAGGCTAATTGGAAATTAGACCACATAGACTCCTTCTGAAAGTGCAAGTGTACCCAGGACAAATTGGTTGTCGTCTACAAGAAGTAGAGGGTCTACAGACCCTCCCTGCCAAGTCAGGGGCTGTCCTAGCCTGGTAGGAATGCTTCGAAATTGATAAGCAAGGAAGATTCACCAAACTAGAATCCAGAGCCATGGTGAAAATCAGGAATATCTTATAAAGTACTTCAGGTTATATTACAGGAAGGAACTTGGCAGAATGACCCAATTCCAGGATATTAAAAGACATGTCTATAAATTACAGGGGATAAGGGACTGTACCTTGAAGTATGATGGATATATGTTTGAACCTGGACACCTACCCTTGCCAGCTGTATGACTGTGGGCAAGTTGACTAAACTATCTGAGACTCAGAGTTATTTTGAAACTATTATCTAAAGCACTTAGGCCAGAGTCTAGACTACATTAATAAATAACAGCTATTTTTGTCATCATCATGATTTGCTTAGTATTAATTAGGTTTAATAACTGTTGATGTTTTAAATATATTCGAAGTTAGATGTCAGCTTTCTTATCTCTATATAGGGATCATTTTGGTATTTATTTCATGAAGCTATAAACTAATATATGTAGCATTCGTGTCACTTAGAAAATGCTAAACTGCTAATGTTAATTGTTGCAACAACATTATTATTACTTCACTGATTAAGAATCATGTTTTGGAGTATTTTTTTGCCCAGCCTTTCAGCTATAGGTTAAACAGTTTGGGTGCCAATGGGTGGTCTCTTTTTCATTGAGCTGTCTGGTATTTGTAGCCTTTCTGGTTGCCAAGCAGTCTAAAATTCCCTTTAGATAGCAGAATGTCACGAAAAAAAATGTGCTTTACAGTCATGCATGTTTTTACTAGACAGAGCTTATTATTATCATATAAAATTTGTAACAACAATGCATTAAACCTAGAATATAAAGATAAAAAGAAAAAGCACATTTAAAAAATTATCTCACCATTTGAGTATAAACACATTTTTTGGTAAAATGTTTGCAATAATTCATTCTGTTTATTTATGTGAATAAGAGGAGATATATGTCTGAACTTTTTCCCTAAGGTAAGGACCATATCATATTTCTGTGTTCTAAGTATCATTTCAATTGCCTGCATAATAGAGAGAGGCCATAATCTATTGCTTTTTCCATTGACAGTGGTTGGATTCTTTTTCTTTTCTGTGCATCTCATTATTTTTATTAAAAGCTAGGTAACTTGTATAAAACAGTAGTGGAGATGAGCATTTTTTTCCTTTGTCAGGTGCTTGGTGTTGGAGGTTGAGTCCATCAGGTGAGTTGGGTTTGGGTTTTTCTATTGTTGTAGATACCTTTAGTGTACTCCAGATTTCAAATCTCTCCATTTGGAAGGTGGACAGGTGTTTGTTGGGATCCTGCTCTATCTTCAGCTTTCAGTAGTCCCTGCATATCAGCATATCCAGGGAGATCTCTCTCCACAGTCTTGACCTTCTCCAAGAAGTGGCTTGTTATTCAGTGTTCAGTTCATGATGGGAACAAGGGAGTTCTTGGCTTTCCCAGTCCAGCTCCCATTTTAGACATGCCTTCTTCAGCTGAGTGTTGGGGTTGGGGCCTTCTCAACATTCTTGCCCCTCCTCGCAACCCATAACAACCAATTTCTGGTTTGTAACAGTAGAGGTCTTGGATGGGAAACAGTACCCTATGTTTCAGCCAACAGCAGCCCCTGCTTTGCATAGGTTTGGGATCCTGGGACTGAAGAGGTTTCCTACCCTTCCCCCCCACCCCCCAGAGATAGGAGTCTTTGCTTCTATTTCTCTCTCAGAAGTAATGATCTTTGCCTGGGTCCTGGGAATGGGACTATATCTTACCTCTCCTCTAGTGACTTTAGGCTTTGACTTCCTGTAAGTGAAAGGTTTGAGAAGTGAACAGGATTTCACGTGCCTCACTGGAGAGAGCTCTCTTTGTCTCCTGTTCCATTCCTTGTTTTTTTCCTGAGCACCCAGAAGAGTTTGTGAATGAGTGAAGACCACCTCAGGTTAGGAGCTCTTGGGTGTGTTGAACTGTCATTTTAATAGCCTTTCAGAATTAAATTTCAGCTACTTTCTCCCTGTTTACTTGTAAGATGGTCATCTCTTCTGTGTGTCCTTTCAAAGAAAACCTGTTCATGGGTCCCAGCTCCCTGGGTGGAATTTGTCACACTTTAGAATTCAGTTCATTGGTTTGCCTTGGACCTTCAGCTCTCTGATAGAATCAAGGAAGTTATATTTCAGAGTGGGAGAGATGTTCTCTTGCAATTTCTGCATCATAAGCAGAAGAACCCCACAACTTTTGTTAGAGATGGGCTTTCCATAGAACATGTGAATTACTTCCCCTTTTTTTGCTGCTGTGAATTGTTCTGTGAGCATTAGCTTGGTACACAATTTGTTACTATTTTCCTAGTTACTTCCTAACTCTACAGTCTTCAAGGTGGACTTGCTGGAACAGTAACTTTGAGCATCAGTAAATTCCTTGAAATATATTGCCATATTGCATTCCAAGATAGTCACACTCTTGTTGACACCAGTAGTATATGACAGAGAAGTGTGTGCTTGAACATTTTCTAACATTGCTTATTATTATTAAAAATATTTGTCAGCATGACAAGGAAGAATGCCAAATATGTAATTGTGTTAAAATTTAGATTTCTTTAGAAGTTGAATATTTTATTAAACTGTTGGTCATTTGATTCCTTTCCACACCTTTCTGCTGCTTAATTTATCATTGCTGTGTACTTCCTTGTTGAGTTATTATTAACAGATGTAGCAGAAAGCTGTCATAAGTTTTGCCTGCAAAGAACTATGGCTAAAAAAATTAACAAGAGCATCACATATCTAATATACGCATAAATTGTATATCATATACCCTTTAGAGATCTGTGAAGTAGCTACTTCCTACTTGGTTTGACATGTGGAATGTCAAAGTCCAGGACTTGGCTTTCTACACACTGCTTTCCAGACCCAAGATTCTTTCCAAAGGACCCCAAACCAGAGCTGATTGCTAGCTAATGTGTGTCATCTTGGGGTTAGGTTGGTTTCAGTTTATATGGAATAAAAAAACAAATTACTTCTTTCCTTTCATCCTAATTAAACTAAACAGACTCTAAATAAAACCAAAGCTTGCTGAATGTCCTTGTGGCCTCCATTTGACTATGGACTCCACATAACTGTGTTTTCAGCCTGTCCTGGGTTCCTTTGCTCCTAGGACAAGGCTGGGTTAGTTGTAAATAATCTAAACTGTGTTTTTAGTGTCTTTATTTTTCCAATTATTTTATTTATATATTATTTGTTTATTTATATTTATGTTTATACTTTATTGACATATAGTTGACACACAATGCTGCATGTGTTAGTCTCAGGTGTACAATACAGTGATTCAACAAGTTTAGATGTTATGCTATGCTCATTGCAAGTATAGCTACCATCTGTCATCATAAAATGATATTACAAGACCATTGGCTATATTCTCTATGCTGTAACTTTTATTCCTGTGAGGTATTCATTCCATAACTGGAAACCTCCCACTTCCCTTCATCCATTTTGTCCATTCTCCTGCCCTCTTCTCCACTGGCAACCATCAGTTCTCTATATTTATGGGTCTACTTCTGCGTTTTGTTTGTTTGCTTATTTATTTTGTTTTTTTTTTTTTTACATTCCACATATAATGTGAAATCATACAGTATTTATCTTTTTCTGACTTATTTTCACTTAGCATAATCCACTTTACATTGACCCATGTTGTCACAAATATATATATATGTGTATATACACACACACACACACACACACACATATATATATGGTGGTACATATGTGTATATATATATACACATATATACACACACATATATGTACATATGTACCACCATATATATACCACCATATATGTGTGTGTGTGTGTGTGTGTGTGTGTGTATGAAGGTGTGCTACGTATGTATGTATGTATGTATATATGTATGTATATTCCTTTTCTCCACAACCTCTCCAACACATGTTGTTTACTGTATTGTTAATTTTGACCATTCTCACTGGTGTAATGTGGTGTCTCAATGTGGTTTTGATTTCCATCTCCCTGATGGCTAATGACGATCAACACTTTTTTCATGTGTCTGTTAGCCATTTGTATGTCTTCTTTGGGCAATGTCTGTTCTCCATACTGTTTTCAACAGTGGCTGCATCAATTTACATTACCACCAATGGTGCACCAGTGTTCCTTTTTCTCCACATCCTTGCCAATACTCGTTATTTCTTGTGTTTTTGACTTAGGTATTCTGACTGGTGTGAGGTGATATCTCATTGTAATTACAATTTACATTTGATAATTAATGATGTTGAGAATATTTTCATGTGTCTGTTGCCATCTGGATATCTTCTTTGGAAAAATGTCTGTTCATGTTCTCTTCCCATTTTAATTGGCTTATCCACGTATTGAGTTCTGTGAGTTCTTTATGTATTTTGGCTACTAACCCCCTAACTGGATATATCATTTGCAAGTATTTCATCCCTGTCAGTAGATTGCCTTATAGTTTTATTGATTGTTTCCTTCCCTCTGCAGAAGCTTTTCATTTTGATGAAGTCCCAGTAATTTATTTTTGCTTTTGTTTCCCTTGCTTCAGGGACATATCTAGAAAAATATTGCTATGGCCAATGTCAAAGAAATTACTGCCTGTGCTCTTTTCTAGGATTTTTACAGTTTCATGTCTCACCTTTAGGTCTTTAATTCATTTTGAATTTATTTTTGTGGATGGTGTGAGAAAGTGGTCCAGGTTCATTCTTTTACATGTAGTTGTTCATTTTCACCAGCATCATTTATTAAAGAGACTGTCTTTCCCCCATTGTATATTTTTCCTCCTTTGTCGTAGATTAATTGACCATATAGGGGTAGGTTTATTTCTGGGCTCTCTATTCTGTTCCATTGATCTTTGTGTCTATTTTTGTGCCAGTACCATACTGTCTTGATTACCACAGCTTTGTAGTATATCTTGAAATCTGGAATTGTAGTACCTCAGGTTTTGTTCTTTCTCAAGATTATTTTGCCTGTTTGGGGACTTTTTTGATTCCATATAATTTAATGTCTTTCCTTTTTTTTAATTTTTATTTTTTTTAATTACTTCTCAGTGTACTAGAATTCATTGTTTATGCACCGCACCCAGTGCTCCATGCAATACATGCCCTCCACAACACCCACCACCAGGTTGGCCCAACTTCTCACCCTCTGCCCCTTCAAAACCCTCAGATTGTTTTTCAGAGTCCATAGTCTCTCATGATTCATCTCCCACTCTAATTTCCCTCAACTTCCTTCTCCTCTCCATCTCCCCATGTCTTCCACGTTATTTGTTATTCTCCACAAATAAGTGAAACCATATGATAATTGACTCTCTCTGCTTGACTTATTTCACTCAGCATAATCTCTTCCAGTCCCATCCATGTTGCTACAAAAGGCGGGTATTCATCCTTTCTGATGGAGGCATAATTAACACCCCATAGTGTATATGGACCACATCTTCCTTATCCATTCTTCCATTGAAGGGCATCTTGGTTCTTTCCACAGTTTGGCGACCATGGCCATTGCTGCTATGAACATTGGGGTACAGATGGCCCTTCTTTTCACTACATCTGTATCTTTGGGGTAAATACCCAGTAGTGCAATTGCAGGGTCATAGGGAAGCTCTATTTTTAATTTCTTAAGGAATCTCCACACTGTTTTCCAAAGTGGCTGCACCAACTTGCATTCCCACCAACAGTGTAAGAGGGTTCCCCTTTCTCCACATCCTCTCCAACACACGTTGTTTCCTGTCTTGTTAATTTTGGTCATTCTAACTGGTGTAAGGTGGTATCTCAACATGGTTTTAATTTGAATCTCCCTGATGGCTAGTGAAGATGAACATTTTTTCATGTGTCTGGTAGCCATTTGTATGTCTTCATTGGAGAAGTGTCTGTTCATGTCTTCTGCCCATTTTTTGACATGATTATCTGTTTTGTGTGTGTTGAGTTTGAGAAGTTCTTTATAGATCCTGGATATCAGCCTTTTGTCTGTACTGTCATTTGCAAATATCTTCTCCCATTTCATGGGTTGCCTCTTTTAACTTTTTCGTATATTTTCATATAATGAAATTATATAAAGTTATAATAATATGGTCAGTTTTTGGTAGCTCCTGTCTTCTTTTGAGAAACTTCTCTGATTTATTTCTTCACTTATAACATTTATGTACATATTCCATTTACTTTTTATATGATTTGTAAGCTTCAAGTAAAATAGTCACTAATAAAATAAAATATATTGCAATTTTCTATTATAATGTAACAAAAATTTAAAAGAACAGTACTTTCATAGTAGCCTTAGTTGCAAAATTATAATATATGCATTTAGATCTTATAAAACTTAGGAATACAAATTTTCTAGTTTATTGTATTTAAAAATATACCCAATACAGAAAATTTCAAATAAAAGTTAACTTCTTTTTCTTTTTTTCTATTTTTCTATTCCTTTCCTTTCTAAATTAAAAACCATTTTACAAATATAACAGGAACTCAAGAACATAACACATTCTGTGTGGGTGATTTCATATTTCTTTTGCTTTTTTTTTTGCATTGAAATTATTAATGAAATGTTCAGCTAATGCTTTTGCATTCAAGTTCTTTAGAGGTTTATTTTTAAATGAGAAGGTGGGAAGAACAAAGTCTGTACATAGCTATCCACCTCTGCAGCAGGGGAGCAGTAAGAAACCATAGTTGTATAGCTCTCAAGGGTACTCTTTTTAAAACCTATAGTCAGTGGGATAATTATGTCATCTAACATGTGCATGGGAGTTTCAAATTTCATGAAAAGTCTCGTGTCCAAAACACTTGTATAAATAAATTTTTTGTCCCTTTAAGAACCTCATATGACTATTGTCACCTGTGGCCTAGTTATAGGAACATAGCTAAACTTCAGAGTAAGACCTCATTGCAAATGCATCAGTGTATGCATCTAAGTGTTAGAATTTGTTATATCTTGTCAAGCATCTGCAGCAGGAAAAGTGAGAGAAACTGCTGACTGAGGGAAAAGGGTTTCCTGGAATGATTTTCCTTAAATATTTCATATCTAGAACATTTGAGATAGTGTAAAGTTATGTGAAGATTTTAGTTTTCATTCTTAGATTAAGAATAGTGTTGTTAGGGGCACCTGAGTTCTCAGTGGGTTGAGCCTCTGCCTTCAGCTCAGGTCGTGATCCCAGGGTCCTGGGATGGAGCCCCGCGTTGGGCTCTCTGCTCCCCCCACCCCCCACCTGCCTCTCTGCCTACTTGTGATCTCTGTCAGATAAATGAATAAAATCTTAAAAAAGAAAAAAGAGTTGTGTTGTTAGTCTTTTGGGATCATAAACAAAAGTGCTGTAAGTATTGGCTTTCATAGGTTGCTCCCTATACAAACCACATTAAAGGTCATAACTTACTACAGTATTGCCAACTATTATATTTCCATAAGAGCTGATTCTGCATTTTGCCCAAAACAATAGATGAAATCTTTGGGGCTGAGATTAACTAAGGGAAAAAACCTCAAACAGGACATAGCTCTTTGATAATTTCTCAGGACTAACATGGATTTAATGGGAGTTGATATCACTTTAAATGGGATTTGCTGCAGGACAAAGACATGTTACATATGTATATATGTATGTATGTATGTAAGAACTATGAATACGGCCATTTTTTTGGAGATTGCATTCAATAAATTTGTATTCAATTGGTTTTGTTCGGTTGCAGATGTTAGTACCTTTGAATCCTGACCACTTCTGTCACTATGGAGACTGTAGTACTTATTCACAGTGGGTAGCTAATTGACAAAGAATGCTTTTCCATAGGCAGCAAAAAGGAACTCATTAGTTCTTTCCTAACATTTTAACTTGGTAAGAATTGAATAATGCAGAAATCTGGTACTTCAGACTAGTGGGAATGCATATCTTATTATGTTAACATTTTTACACTCTTTATTACACGTGATGGGTTGAATGATGTCCCTTCAAAATTCATATGTTGAAGTCCCAACTCCCAGCACCTCAGAATGTAACCATATGTAGAGCTATGATCTTCACAGTAATTATGTTAAAATGAGACTCTCAAGGTGGGGCTGTAATTCAATATGACTGTTGTCCTTGTAAGAAGAGGAAGAGACACCAGAGATGGGCACACATAGACAAAACGGCACGTGAGGACACAGGGAGAAGGCAGCTGTCAGCAAGCCAAAGAGAGAAGCCTAGAGAAACTAACGCTGCTGGCTGCTTGATCTTAGACTTCCAGCATCCAGAACTGTGAGAAAAATAATTTTTGTTGTTTAAACCACTGAGTCTGTGGCATTTTGTTATGGCAGCCCTAGTAAATTAATACAGCATAAAATATATGATTCATGTGCATTCCTTATATTCTTTTAGCAAAAAAATAAATGGGATCTCAGTTCCAGGGAGGTGTTCAGAATCTCGTATCTTTTGATTACCTATTTGATTCCTTAAGAAGGGCACAATTCATTATCTATTCTAGAAAGAGAAAGTATCAGAAAAGGTTAACACATTTGTTAAATGTGAATTAGTGCCTTAAAAAGAAAAAAAATCCAAAGGACCAACGATCCACCTGCTTTTTCTTCCTTACAAAACAGACACATGATTTCCCTCTTAGATCTTGTTTTTGATATGATTAAAGTGCAAAATCTAACAGATTGGGGGCATTTAGTGTAGAATGGGGAGAATGCAAAGTTATCTATTGTGACTTCTACCCTCTCCCCACTTTTGATGGTATACTCTAATTTTCCTTGGTCCTTGTTTATATCCTAAGGATTTTTTTTTCCCAGAGTAATTTCTGGGAGGCATCTCTTCTTTCCCTGAAGATAAAGGCTAGTGTCATGATGCTGTCTGTATTCCACCTATGAGCCAGAAGAATTTTTCCACTTTTAAGTTAAGCATTTGGCATTTGGTTTGCTGATGTATGCCCAAATTCAGAGCATAGGGAACTCTTCACCCTGTTGTAGGAGTCAGCAGCCAAGGATGCAATCACATACCCCACTGGTGACTTCTGTTCTGTGCAGTTGATGGTTACCATCTTTCTACCTGGATCCCCCTTATTCTTCTTGGAGTCATAATCACAAGAAGCTTCCAAAAAACCCAAATACTCAGAGACAAACCACAGGCAAAAATGGAGAACAACTGCTTTTGAAAGATTGGGTTCATAGTGGTTCCTCCCTCCCTTTGTTTCAAGGGATCATTTCTCTGCCAGTGGAAGCACAGAGTGAGGATGCACAAGTTCCCAATCCTCCCTTTTCCATATTTAACATCTGGGGAATGGAAAGACAGGAAGAAGAAAATTGATGGGGCCAGTTTTTACCTCCTCTCTAGGATAGAGCTCATGGACTACCATGGCCAGAGCTGGAAGTATTGATTTTGTTCCCTCTGGACTCCCTACCCCTCAAAACATAGACTTACATGTGGCACTTAGCACTCAGTTCACATTACAACAACCTGACCTAGTGCTCTTTAGAGAATTCTTGTGTCTCCCCTCCAAATCCATCCTCCAGTGCTCTGGTTTGGGATGCTGGCTGGGGCTGCTGCTCTCCAAGCCACAGCTGTCCTTTGCCAGCGACTGCCTGTTAGCCTGCCTAAATAGATAATAGTAGCAGGAGAGAGGAAGTCTAAGGGAAGGGAAGAGATTGCTCTGTCCTGTGAGCTTCCTTCCTGTTTTCTGCAGCTGTGAGCTGCGGGCACTAGAGGTGCCATCCACTTGCAGCCGCTGAATCCAGTTTGCAGTTCCCCCAGCTTGGCAGACCCAGCTTTCTGATGCCCAAGTCAGAGACACCAGGCAAGTAGTGTTCCTTTCCCAGAGGCCTGACTTCTGGTCTAACAGGCCTCCTCTGCCTCTACAATTCTAAGTTTTACTAATTCCATCCTCGTCACTCTTTCTTCCATCCCTCATCCTGCTTCCTATAGCTACTAACTCTGGCATACTTTGGTGTTTTTTGTGTTTTGGGTTTTTTTTGCCTTTTCTGTTCTTACATACCTACTTAGTAGATCTTTTTAACAAATGCTCCCCATTAAAATAAGTGGTATGATATCTGTCCTTTTTATTTAGGACACAAGATGAATTACCTGTGTTTGTGTATTCTTCCCTTCCTATCTGTGAGTTCTTCAGTTATGGCAGATAATGAAAACAATGACAGAATACTGTCATTGTTTATTGAGCAATTATTATGTGCCTTGCTCCATGCTAAATCTTTACATGTGGTCCACATTTATTCTTCACAGGTTTGTAAAACACATTTTATTAGCCTCATTTCATAGAGACATAGGGATAAAATCAGTTAGGGACCCACTTGATGCCAGAATCAGGATTTGACTCCGACTCTAAACTCTAAGCTCTTAAGAATTCTGTTAATTTGTCTACTTCATATTTGCACCCTAATTCTTTGCTCCCTGCTCCTATTAGATAACCAGTGTACTGCCTTTTTAAAGTGGGTATGATGGGAATAATTGCTCAATAATGCGTACCCTAACTAAACTAGCTAACTTATGATATCTATATCTGAGAAAATAGAGCTTTAACTATTTTTACTAAATTAAATCTATAGTCTAGAAGATAATTATCTTAAGCCAGCAAGAAGAGTGGGATGCCAGACTGACCACTGACCCATTCATCTCCTTGAGCCTTGATACCATAATCTGTAAAAATAGGGTTTGGATTATAGAATCTTTAAACCCTCTCCAGGTGTATTATTTCATTTTTCTGTCATCTTGGGAGTGGAGAGAGGATAAATTCTATCAATTTGACTCTGTCAACATGTAAAAAATATTTGAAATAATCTAGCTTCAAAATACCCTGTGGAAACATGAATCGGCTGGAATAAAATGTCCATGTTCAATTAGTTTGCTATCTTCAGCAATACTTCCCAAATTTTAATGTGCATATAATCACCTGAGAATTTGTGAAACCACAGATTTGGATTCAGAAATTCTGGGGCCCAAGACTGCCTTCTTACAAAGCCCCATATCATGACCATGCAGTCGTAACAATGTCAGGGAAAGTAGTTAAAAAGGGAGGCATGTTGTTTATATTCAAAATATTAATACTATAAGATATCAGAGTAGTTAGTTTTATTAAATGCATTGATACTTTGAGGGAGGTAGGCAAGATGGCAGTAGTGGGGAACCTTATTTCATCTGGTCCCTTGAATTTAGCTGGATATCTATCAAATCATTCTGAACACCTATGAATTCAATCTGAGATGTAAGAAAAGAATTGCTGGAATTCTACAAATAGAAAAGAGACTGCTTTTTGCAAGGTAGGAGGTACAGAGAAGTGAATCTGAGGGGGATATATCAGAAGCTAAACAGCAGCAGAGAGAGCACCTCTGTAAGCCAGCTACCAGAAAGTGATAAAGCCCTGGAATGCAAAATTGGAGCTTTTAGAAGTCTGCTCCAGTGAGAGATGTCCCTGCCTAGAAGGTGCTCGGGTGATAAAATGGGGCAGACTCTTAGGTGGTGGATACCTGGGTGGCTTATTGATTAAACATCTGCCTTCAGGTCAGATCATGAACTCAGGGTCCTGGGATTGAGCCCCATTGTTGGGCTCTCTGCTCAGTGGGGAGCCTGCTTCTCTCTCTGCCTGCCACTCCCCCTGCTTCTGCTCTTTCTGAAAAATAAATAAATGAAATCTTTAAAATAAAATCTAAGGTGGGACAGTATAGTCTCAGGATTCCCCTGGTCACAGAAAGAATGGGGATGCATGAATGCAGCAGAGTTCCCAAGCATTGGGGTGAGGAAACTGGCTATGGTCAGTGAGCCCGGGAGTTGGTTCTCAGTTTGGTTTGCCATGAACTGTGAACCATGGCACATTCCAGCAACCACTCTCCATGCAGGCGCCTTGCAAGCAACAGGCCCATGGTGACCCTCTTTCCTCCCTTGGGAGGATTGGTATGGGTGCACACCACAGGAATCTGCAGAGTTTGGTGCACACAAAAGTGAAGACTGCTTTTCCCTGAGAGTTTACTGAAGAGAGGGGGCCGTGATCTCCAGCTCTGAGGCTGGAGAGTGTGGCCATTTTTATTTTCATCCTCTAAAATGGCAGGATAAGCCTTCAGGGAGCAAAAGCCACAGAGAGCAATCCAAAGCAGCTTACACTGAGCCCGGCCCCCTGGCAAGGGGTGGTGTTACTCTGCAGAGGCAAAGACACCTGAGAATCAGCACAGCAGGCCCCTCCCTCAGAAGACCAGATGGAATATTAGGATAATACCAAGTTTATGGAGCACATAGAACTGCAAAACTCTAGCATAAGGGGAAAATAGTATATAGACTTCAAAGTTTTTTCCTCATGATTCTTTAATCTTTCAGTTTAAATTTTTCCTTTTCTTTTTTGCTTTTTTCCTCTTCAACCAGTTTGTTATTTTATCAACTCTTTCTTTTAAAGTCTTTTTTAACTTCCAGTTTTACATTTACATTTTATAGATATATTCTTCATTTTTGGCTTCTATTCACTGTATTCAGTTTTATTTTTGTATATATGTAAGTTTTGGTTTTGTTACAATTTTGGGAGTTAGTGTCTTTTAACAAACAGACCAAAATATACCCAGGACCAGGTGGATCACCCTGTTTTGTCCACCTGAGAGATTATATTCTTTCTGCTCCCCACTTTATTCTTTTTGTTTTCTTTTTTAGTTTCTGACCTCTTCAGATTTGTCTAGTGTGTATTTCACAAGGGTCATGGTTGATCTTTTTTACTTTGTTCTCTTGTTCATCCATTTTTCTCTGGGAAAAATGACTAAAAGGAGAAATTCACAACAAAAGAAAAACTGGAGGTAATACTCTCTGCCAAGATCTAATTAATATGAATATAAGTAAAATGTCAGAGCTGGAATTAAGGATAATGATGATAGTTACTAGCTGGGCTTGAAAAAAGTATAAAAGACACTAGAGAATCTCTAAGTGCAGAAATAAAATCTAATCAGGCTGAAATTAAAAATGCTTTAAGCTGAGATATAGTCTAAAATGGATGGTCTCACAGCCTGAATGAGGCAAAAGGAGGTGACATAGAATACAAGAGGATGGAAACAAGAAAGCTGAGGAAAAGAGAGAAAAACAACTAATGGACCTAGAGGAGGAGGCTTTCAGAAGCCTCCACAAAGTGAAAGCAATACCACAAAGTGAAACAATATTATAATTATTGGGGTCCCAGAGGAAGAAGGAAGAGAGAGAGGGACAAAAGATATATTTGAGCAAATCACGGCTGAGAATTTCCCTGCTCTGGGGAAGGGTACAGGCATTTAAGTCCAGGAGGTAGAGAGAACCCCCCTCAAATCAATAAAAATAGATGAATAACCCAACATATAATAGTGAAGCTCACAAATTTCAGGGATAAAGAGAAAATCCTGAAAGCAGCCAGGACAAGAGGTACTTAACCAACAATGGTAGAAACATAAGACTGGCAGCATACCTGTCCACAGAGACCTGGCAGGCCAGAAAGGACTGGTATTATATATTCAATGTGTTAAATGGGAAAAATATACAGCCAAGAATTTTATCCAGCAAGGCTTTTATTCAGAATAGAGGGAGAGATAAAGATATTCCAGGACAAACAAAAACTAAAGGAATGTGTAAACACTAAACCAACCTGCTAGAAATATTAAATGGGATCCTGTAAGTGAAGAGAGGGCCAAAAGTAACATAGACCAGAAAGAATCAGAGACAATCCACAGAAAAAGGGACTTTACAGGTAATATAATGGCACTAAATTTATATCTTCCAATAGTTACTCTGAATGTAAATGGGCTAAATGCCTCAATCAAAAGACACAGGGTATCAGATTGGATAAAAAAGCAAGACCCATCCATATGTTGTCTACAAGAGATTCATTTTAGATCCAAAGACACCTCCAGATTGAAAGTAAGGGGGTGGAAAAAAATTTATCATGCTAATGGACATCAAAAGAAAGCTGGGGTAGCAATCCTTATATCAGACAAACTAGATTTTAAACCAAAGACTATAATAAGAGGTGAATAAGGACACTATATCATATTTAAAGGATCTACCCAACAAGAAGATCTAACAATTATAAATATTTATGCTTCTAACTTGGGAGCAGCAATTATGTAAATCAATTAATAACAAAATTAAAGAAACACGTTGATAATAATACAATAATAGTAGGGGACTTTGACACCCCATTTACAGCAATGGACAGATCATCCAAGCAGAAGATCAACAAGGAACAGGGCTTTGAATGACGCACTGGACCAGATGGACTTCACCAATATATACAAAGCATTCTATTCTAAAGCAACAGAATACACATTCTTCTTGAATGCACATGGAACATTACCCAGAATAGATCACATAGTGGGTCACAAATTAGGTCTCAACTGATACCAAAAAATTGGGATCATTCCCTGCATATTTTCAGACCATAATGCTCTGAAGCTAGAACTCAATCACAAGAGGAAATTTGGAAGGAACTCAAACACTTGCAGGTTAAAGAGCATCTCACTAAAGAATGAATGAGTAAATCAGTAAATTAAAAAAGAATTTTAAAAACTCATGGAAACCAATGAAAATGAAAACACAACTGTTCAAAACCTTTGGGATACAGCAAAGTTGGTCCTAACAGGGAAGTACCCAATAATACAGGCCTTTCTCAAAAGTTTAGTAAAGTCTGAAATACACAAGCTAAACTTACACTTAAAGGAGCTGGAGAGAACAGCAAATAAGGCCTAAACCAAGCAAAAGAAGAGAAATAATAAAGATTGATTATAGCAGAAATCAATGAACTAGAAACCAAAAGAACAAATCAATTAAACTAGAAGCTGGTTCTTTGAAAGAATTAATAAGATCAATAAACCCCTAGCCAGGCTTATTAAAAAGAAAAGAGAAAGGACATAAATAAATAAAATCATGAATAAAAGAGGAGAGATCATAACCAACACCAAGAAAATATAAACAATTTTAAGAATATATTATGAGCAAGTATATGCCAACAAATTAGGCAATCTGGAAGAAATGAATACATTCCTGGAGATGTATAAACTACCAAAATTTAAAACCTAAACAGACACATAACCAGCAAGGAAATTGAAGCAATAATTTAAAATCTCCCAACAAACAGGAGTCCAGAGTTGGATTGTTCCCAGAGGAATTCTATCAAACAATTTTTTAAAAAGATTATTTATTTGAGAGTGAGAGAGAGAGCATGAGTAGGGTGGGGAGGCAGGAGCAAACTCTCTATGGGGCAGGGAGCCCAAAATAGGGCTCAACCCCAGGACCCTGGAATCATAACCTGAGCTGAAGGCAGACACTTAACCAACAGAGCAACCCAGGTGCCCCCTTACCAAACATTTAAAGAAGTTCTAATACCTATTTTTCTGAAGTTATTTCAAAAAAAAAAAAAAAAAAGAGAGAGAGAGAGAAAGAGAAAGAGAAGGAAAACTTCCAGACTCATTTTATAAGGCCAGAATTACCTTGATCTCAAAAGCAAAGACCCCCACTAAAAAGGGGAATTATACATTAATATCCCTGATGAATATGGATGCAAAAATTTTCACTAAGATACTAGCTAATAAGATGCAACAGTATTAAAAAGGATCATTCACCATGACAAAGTGGGATTTATTCCTGGGCTGCAAGGGTGGCTCAACATTCACAAATCATTCAACATGATACATCACATTAATAAGAGAAGGGGCAAGAGCCAGATGATCCTCTCAATAGATGCAGAAAAAGCATTTAGCAAAAATACAACATCCTTTCTTGATTAAAACTCTGCACAGTATAGGGATAGAGGGAACATACCTCAATATCATAAAAGCCATCTATGAAAAGGCCACAGGGAATATCATCCTCAATGGGAAAAAGCAGAACTTTTTCCCCAAGGTCAGAAACATGACAAGGATGTACACTCTCACCACATTTCAACATAGTACTAGAAGTCCTGGCCTCAGCAATCACACAACAAAAAGAAATAAAAGACACTCAAATTGGCAAAGGAGAAGTCAAACTCTCACTGTCTGAAGGTGATGTGATACCTTATATGGAAAACCCAAGACTCCACTGCAAAATTGCTAGAGCTCATACAGGAATTCAGCAATGTGGCAGTATATAAAAATCAATGCATAGAAATCAGTTGCATTTCTATACACTAACAATGAGACAGAAGAAAGAGAAATCAAGAAGTCAATCCCATTTATAATTGCACTAAAAACCATAAGATACCTAGGAATAAATCTAACCAAAGAGGTAAAAGATCTGTAGTCTTAAAACTACAGAGTGCTTATGAAATTGAAGAAGACAGAAAGAAATGGAAAAACATTCCATGCTCATGGACTGGAAGAACAAATATTGTTAAAATGTCAATGCTACCCAGAGCAATCTACACATTCAATGCAATCCCTATCAAAATACCATTTCCACTTTTCTAAGAGCTGAAACAAATAATCCTAAAATTTGTATAGAACCAGAAAAGACCTGAATAGCCAAAGAAATGTTGAAAAAGAAAACCAAAGATGATGGCGTCACAATGCCAGACTTCAAGCTCTACTACAAAGCTATGTATTGCATGGAGCACTGGGTGTGGTGTATAAACAATGGATCTTGGAACACTGAAAAAAAATAAAATTAAATTAAGATGTTAAAAAATAAACAAACGAACGAACAAACAAACAAAGCTATGATCATCAGGACAGCATGGTACTGGCACAAAATAAGACATTGGTCCGTGGCATAGAATAGAGAACCCAGAAATGGACCTTCCACGTTATGGTCAACTAATCTTTGACAAAGCAGGAAAGAATATCAAATGGAAAAAGGACAGTCTCTTCAAGAAACAGTGTGGGAAAACTGGACAGCCACATACAGAAAAAAGAAACTAGACCATTTTTTACACCATACACAAAGATAAGCTCAAAATGGATGAAAGACTTAAATGTAAGACAGGAATCCATCAAAATCCTAGAAAGAACACAGGCAGTAATGTCTTTGACCTCAGCCACAGCAACTTCTTGCTAGACAGATCTCCAAAGCCAAGGGAAACAAAAGCAAAAGTGAACTATTGTGACTTCATCAGGATAAAAAGCTTCTGCACAGCAAAGGGAACAGTCAACAAAACTAAAGACAAACTACAGGATGGGAGAAGATGTTTGCAAAGGACATATCAGATAAAGGGCTAGGATCCCAAACCTTTAAAGAACTTATCAAACTCAATACCCCAAAACCAAATAATCCAGTCAAGAAACGGGCAGAAGACATGAACAGATATCTTTCCAAAGAAGACATCCAGATGGCCAACAGACACATGAAAAAATGCTCCATGTCACTTGTCATCAGTGAAAAAGAAATCAAAGCCACAATGAGATACCACCTCATACCAGTTGGAATGCCTACAATTAACAATACAGGAAGCAACACATGTTGGTGAGGATGCAGAGAAAGGGAACCCTCTTACACTGTTGGTGGGAATGCAAGCTGGTACGGCCACTCTGGAAAACAGTCTGGAGGTTCCTAAAGAAGTTAAAATTAGAGCTACACATTCAATGCAATCCCTATCAAAATACCATTGCCCTACCAAGGTATTTACCAAGACCCAGCAATTGCACTACCAGGTATTTACCCCCAAGATACAAATGTATTGATCCAAAAGGACACCTGTATCCCAATGTTTATAGCAGCAATATCCACAATAGCCAAACTGTGGAAAGAGCCAGGACAGATGAATGGATAAAGAAGATGTGAGATATGTATATATGTATGTGTATATTATATACATCCTGCTATAGCTAGAAAGGACTCAGGAATCCTTACTAGTCATATATATACACACATACATACATACATATATGGAGAGAAAGAGAATGGAATATTACTCAGCCATCAGAAAGGATAAATACTTACCATTTACATTGATGTGGTTGGAACTGGAGGGTATTATGCTGAGTGAAATAAGTGAATCAGAGAAAGACAGTTATCATTGGTTTCTCTCATGTGTGGAATATAAGAAACAGTGCAGAGGCTCATAGGGGAATGGAGGGAAAACTGAATGGGAAGTCACCAGAGAGGGAGAAAACCATGAGAGACTCTTACTCCAGGAAACAAACTGAGGGTTGCTGGAGGGGTGGTGGGTGGGGGAATGGGATAACTGGGTGATGGGCATTAAGGAGGGCACATGATGTGATGAGCCCTGGGTCTTATATGCAAGTGATGAACCATTGAACATGATATCTGAAACTAATGATGTACTATATGTTGGCTAATTGAATTTAAATTTAAAAAAAGAAAAAATGCTTTGATACTTTGAATTTAATGTAGTTTGAAGTGTTTTGTGGAATTCATTATTCAAACTTTAAGTTCTTATTTATACCTTGTCTAAAAATATAATAACCATTTCAGTAGCATTACACAGTCTGAGTGTTCATTATAATTGAGAACTTCATTAGAACAAAACTGTGATGTAGATAGAGGGCATACATATTTATCTGTCAAACTTAAAAAAAAAAAAAAAAAGAAGAGAGGAAATGCAGTTGGGAATTGAATGTGAACATTAGGTGCCATGCAAATTAAAGTGCAAATCCATATTAGCACCAGTGACTTTTAACTGCTCTGTCCCTCTTGGTCTACAGATTGAAGCCAGATTAAGAGAGAAAAAAAATGATTTAACTAGCAGCCCCCAAAGATTTCACCTATAGATGTAGATAATGAGCATTGCCATGGATACACTATAATTATATCACCTGAATAGAATCTAAGGGAATTGGAAAACAGGAGACAAAGAAATAACCTTAATTATTCATTTTTTGAAAAATCTCTACAGGCAATTTAACAGTAAAATGGGGTGACTAAGGAACACATACATTTTATGCCCATATGCCACAGAAATAACTAATTAGGCACAATATGCCAGTACTAATTATAGAAATGATTGCTGGAAGAAGGAAGGCTGAATATAGAGTAGCTGGGAACTTGATGGTCCTCTTGCTATGTAGGGTATGCTGAATGTTGCAACGAGCTGATTGGTTGTTATTCTTTTTGCATGAGAATTGAATTGTAACTGATTTAATTTTTTTTCCTGATAACTTCCTGATTGCTGAAGAGGATGCTGAGGCAAAGACAGCAGGGTAAATCTCTGAGAATGCAGAAAAGAGGAAAAATGATGTGACTTGGTAATTTTCACCCAGGATGACTGATCCTGTGTTTTCTTTGGTCAGATGTAAGAACTCGCTTTCCTAGGAGTAGAGGACAGTGTAATGAGGTCAATAGTTACGCCTGGCTTAAACTCTAGCTACCATCTATTTTTTAATCTCTCCAAAACACTGCCTGAAATTCCATCAGGAAGTCATTTAAGTTAACGAGATGTCTTCAAAGACCAAGGAGGCATGTGGAAAACTCACATGCCTGAGTCCATTTGGACTTATCTTTCTCTCCTTCCCGTTCTCGGTCTACAAGTCCAATTACTTTTGTCACAAGGATTTTTCTACCCATGTCCACATTTTAAAAGTTAAACCCTTTATATCTCCTTTTTGGAATTAAAACCATAAATTGTGTTCTAGTCCTGCTCTATCATTATTAGATCATTGAACTTGGATGAATCACCCTACTCAGCCAGACTATAGTTTTTTAATTTGTGAAACAAATGAACAAACAAACCAGATGCACTAATAAGGATTCCTGAGTCCTTTCTAGCTGTAACAGTTTTTAATCAGAGACTCTCATTATTGTCCTACACTGGTCTTCCTGAATCTAGTCTTTTTTTCAATTTATCTTGCCGATCTGATTGCATCACTCTCTTACTGAAAAGCTTTAAGCTCTAAACTCTAGGATACTATTCAAAAATCCTTCATGAAATGACATCAAAGTGGCATTTTCTTGTCATACACCACTACTTCCCCTCATAACGCTCCAAGTTCTAGGAAGCATGATATTTTACTGTTCTAGACATAAATCCAGGTACCCTGCCTTCATGCTTCACTCATAGTCCTTTGCGGATGAAATACTCCTTCATCTGAATGCAGTCAAGCTCACCCAGTTCACTGAGATGCAGCTCGATTGATACCTCTTCTAAGAAGCATTTCTCCATCCCTCCAACTGGGGATAGTAGCCACCTTCTAAGAACCATAGTCATAAAGCCTCCCCAGATCATTTTTACTTGATTGGTGCCCTTTTATGTGGTGTTTGTTTTTATAATAGTATTTAATAGCAAATATACGTATATGTGTATATGTTTATGTATAATGCATAGGTAAATCTTTATATCTGAACATCTTTAATTATAAACTCTTTGACGACTGGAAACTTACTTATTTACCCAATCTCTATATTTTCAGCAGTATTTGGCAACAGGGCTTCACTTAGCAAAGGATTCAATCAAATAAGAAATACTAATCTGTGTGGTATTTGGTTTGATAGTCTGCCTGTTACAGTGAATTTGAAGGACCTTTTGTGAAAAAGCTTTTGGACCTTCTCGATGTTGACATTTGAGATTAGAGATTTGCCCAAAGAGCTTGGATTTCTCAGCTCTAATTAGATACACACACACACACACACACACACACACACACATACATATGTGATACATATATATGTATCATTTGGAATTCAGCTTCTTTTAAAAGATATTTAAGATAACAGAAATCTTGGGCTTATTACCATTGTGCAAAGAGAGACTCCACTTTATTTATTCTTTACTTGTTATTCTGTATTTTTTCTTCTTTCCAACCTTAAATAGCAGGACCCATAATCTCAGCATCCTTCTTCTATCACAAACTCCAAGATAATAGAAATTTAAACTATATCTCTCTGTCTCCATTGCTGCACACTTGCACACAGATCTTCTCAGTCTGTATGCACAGGGTGATCTTTCCTTCCATTGAACCTTTTCATTTTCCTTCTTATGATCCTTTTGTAGTTCCATTAATAAGTTGCTTGAGAGTTGACATAGGTGTAATCTGTCTTCATAAATATGAAACTGCCCTATTGCCAGGGGTCAGTCGAATCATAGAATAAAAGCCTGCTGAATATCTTGTAAGAATGACAAGATATTGAATAAGCACTTCAGAAAGAAACAAAAAATGCCCAGTTTCCAGGAGATTCAGTCAGTCCATCAATAACTTCTCCATGTGACATACCAATAAACAGCTCGAAAGCTGGCAACACAGCTGTCTGTAGTGGATGCCAAGGAAACAGATGGTGGTAATGCAGGAAGAATGCTTTCCATCACTTCGCATTAAGCTCTTTTGATTATGCACCAAAAATGGAGAAGGAATTGACAGGCACCAGGGTGACTAAAGCAGGCTTTATCGCCACCACTTGTCAGCTGGAATATTTTAAACACACATTGATGAAGAACCCTTTGAGCTCATTCTACTCTCTCCCAGGTTCTCAAAGGACTTTACTAGAAAAAAGATTTTCTCTAGTGATGGATCGAAAAACTAAGGCCTCAAAGGAAATACCACTGACAGTAACTGGCTCTAGATCAATGTTAAATCATTTCCAAGATCAGGGCTCTACAAGGTGAGCTTTTGGTGTCCTCCCTCCATTCTAAAACATTTATGGAGACAGCCACACCACCAGACTAATGCAATAACATCAAATATTCTCTCTTGTACTTGTAGCAGTGTGTGTGTGTGTGTGTGTTAAGAAACTATGCTAAAGAGTAAAGCTGTCAAGCTAGCATATGTTAAGAGAGGAAGGCATGTTCTTTAGGGTTTAAAAGTCTATCTGTGATTACTTTAAAATTATTTCAACGCATCTGAGCCTGTCAGTTATCTCCTCCCCTAGCTGAGCTGCAAAAGGAAGCAGGTGCTATTACAAGAAGGAGAATCCAGAGTGGATTACTTGCTTGCAGCCCCAGAGCTTCCTCCCCCTTAATACCTCCCATGTGGGATATCTTGTGCATTTGAAAATAACCCCCTGAGCCTTATGACTGGAGAATTAAGAGCAAAATTAACTTTGGTTGGTTTTGCTTCGTTTTGTATCCTAAGGTTCACAATCTGTCATGACTCTGTAATGATAACGAAAATGACAGGGTTAGTCTGTTAATTCTGGAAATTTTTTAAATAAAGAAGGAGGGATAGTAGGTATTATCTCTCAGTGCCAAAACTAGCCCTTCTCTACTCTTCTTTGTGATGCTCTTTCCCAGAAACCCTTGCTGCAGGGCTTCAGGTTAAGTCCTGCCACTAGATGGCACTAGAGGGAAATTTGAAGCTGGAAGGAGCGGACAATGGACTTACCTTTAGTTTTTCAGATTCCTACCATGAAATCCTGTTCTAAGCCAGTTTGTTCTCTTGAATGTTCTCTGTCAGGAGTCAGGCAGGGATGCTGCTGTTTCATATACTCCGCTGACTCTCGAACTCTAGCAGTGACAGTTGGCTCTGCCAGCCATTGAGTTTTAGCACTACCAGAATCAGCCTCATCACATGGCGCCCCCCCCCCCCACCTCCCATCCCCGACAGAAGTGCTGGTACAACACTTTATGGTCTGAGCTCTGAAGTTCTAAAACCCCACCTACCACTTACTGTTCACCCAGCCCTCTGTAACACAACATAACCAATTAACCACAGTTGACCCTTGAACGATGCAGGGGTTAGGGGCACCAGCCCCCACACAGCTGGAAATCCTTTCCGACTCCCTGAGAACTAAACTGCTAGCAGTCTCCTATTGACCAGAAGCCTCACCGATAACATAAACAGTTGTTAACACATATTTTTGTACACTATATATATTATATACTGTATTCTTTCAATAAAGTAGGCAAGGGAGAAGGAAATGATGTTAAGAAAATCATAAGGAAGAGAAAATACATGTACACTACCTTTTTTTTACTTTTTCATCCATCAGTAAGTGAACCTACAGAGGTCAAACCTGTATTGTTCAGGGTCCTCGATAAATGAAATGGCCCCATCCCTGCATGAGTTTTGATGCAAGAGTGGCAGAAGAACAGGTTGGCTTTAAAGGGGATTTCATAGAAAAGTTCAACAGGCTGATTTTGGTTCAATATAAGAGAGAACTGACATGCCAGCTATGGGAGTTGTTCCTTAATGGATACAAAGAGCTCTCTGTTGCTGGCAGCATCCAGGAGGAACTAGATGCCTGATGTCAAAAATGCTGTAGCAAAAACAATTAGAGGTATTTGCCTGTAAGACTGGCAAAGATTTTAATATTGGTAATATATATAGTGCAGAGATTAATATGCATACATTACTGGAATATAAATGAGTAAATGGGTGCAGTTTTCCTGAAGGGGTACGTGGCAAATATATTCAATCACCATTTCATTCTAGAAAGGTACAGGAAGTAAATATGATAATGAATGTATCGTATTGACATCAGAGATGTTAGTGACAAGAACTAAGATGAAAAACAAGCATGGGGAGGGGCATAAAGTGTGGAGTTTGCCATTCCAGTTAGGTTGGGTGAGGAATTCACAACAGCTACTTCAGAGCCAATATGTGAACAGCAAGCCCTGTGGGATGCTGGGGGAGTAATGTTCCAGAAAGAGGAAAGGGCATGAGCTCTGGAGAGAAAGGGGAGGAATTCTCTCAAGGAAGGTCAGGAAATGAGGGAGGAAGGAGAAGAGGTAATGTAATGTCACAGAGATAATCAGCAACCAGGTTGTACAGAGAATCAAAAAGATGAGAACATTCCTTTTTCCCCCCCTGAGTGACATCAGAAGTCACTGGGCCATTTTTTAGCAAAGGAGAGCCACAATCTGACATTTGTTGTCTATGAAAGTCTTAAAAGTATTTTTAGCCTTTGACCTAGCAACTCCACTTCTAAGTATTTACTTTTTAAAAATACCAAAAAAAAGTGTCTAAGGATGTATATACATATGTACCAGAGGGTTCACTAAGACAGCTGACTGTTTGGATCACTTAGAGTATGCCAGACCTTATTCCAAGCACTTCACACATATTAATCCACTTAATCTTTACAACTTTTCCATGAGAGAGATATCCCTATTTTATAGATGAGGAAGCTGAGGCCCAGAGAGGTTAACTACCTTGCCCAAGCTCTTAAATGGCAGGGCCTGGATTTTAATCCGGCAGTCCAGCTCCACAGTCCATACTTTTAATCCCTTGGTTATAAATGGAAATGTGTTCACATTATAACACCCAGTGAGAGAGGGCAGTTTCCCTGTGTGTAATGCTTTCATTATAAAAAATATAAATACATCTTCAGAATTTGGGACGCCTGAGTGGCTCAGTCAGTAAAGTGTCTGCCTTCAGCTTGGTTCATGATCCCGGGGTCTTGGGCTCGAGTCCCACATTGGGCTCCTTGCTCAGCGAGGAGTCTGCTTCTCCCTCTCCCTCTGCCCCTCCTCTCCACTTGTGCTCTTTCTCTCTCTCACAAATAAATAAATAAATAAAATCTTTTCAAAAAGAATTATATAGGCACGTCCAAGCGTGGGTACTGGGTATTTCTTCTTAAATGCCTGGCATTCTTTCTTTTATTTGGGAACAGGCCTTGGGTTTTCTATCCTCCACTTTACCTTGCAGTTCTGAGTGGGGACAGGTTCCAAACAGATCACCCTGCTGACGCTCTTGATCCACTTGCCCCAGCAGTGGGTCCGTGACCCTGACACTGCACTTCTCCTCTCCAGGACTATGAATCACTTTGCCCTCCCGGCCTGAATTTATTCATCCAGGCAAGAGCATCTGGCCCACGCTGGCAGATCAAACTCTCTGTCCCACAAACTGAAAATGAAAGCCAACCTGGAGCCCGGCAGTGGTTGGAATTCAGCCACATTTACGGTGGCCCCTAGAGGTTCCCTATTCTCTGGTTTCCAGGACTCGAGCTCTGTGGATGCCCACTTCTCAAAGCCTGGCAGCTCACTGCTTCCTTTGATTCTCTGAAAGATTCTGGCATCTGTCTCTGAAGTCCTGGGTTTTGTTTACATAAGCCAGAATTGCTCCTGGTGTTCACAAAGATATTTTACCTAAAACATCTAGAAGGTGCATATCAAAATGTTAACTGTGGGTCTAGGAATTTTGTGTGACTTTTGTCATCTTTATAAATGACAAATACTCAAATGTCAGCTTAAACATGCCTAAATTGATGTTGTTGCATATTTATTCAAAGCATGGCATAAAGCTCCCTGAGGCCTACTTATAGCTAATCACAATTATAGTACCTATTAGCTATAGGCTGTCATCAAGAGACTACGGCAAATAGAATACAAATGTGATAAACAATAAAAAAAATGCAACAAATGTAAAGATGATGAAATACAAGTCATGAGAATGTCTGACAGTGAAATGAACACTTGGAAAGTTTCAGGCCAGAAGGTAGAACAACAGACAGTGAAGGGTGGAGGTGGGTGTGGGAAGGGGGCCTCATGACAAATCATATTTCGAAATCCTGGTGTTACCATTTGAGCTATGATTGCTGTAATAAGCCCTTGGAGAACTTCGTGATTTACTTACCAATTAGTTTTCATGATTTGTGTTGTAGGAGACACAGCAAGTTTGCTGCACTTTGCCCATGTTGGAACAACATTGTTCTCTAGGACGCCTGGATTTTTAAATGTTTGCACACCAACAAAACAGACAGACCTATAATGTAAATGGGTTATGAATAAGTGTTAGCTTATGGAAATCAATGAGCAAAAATATATATTTCAGTCATTTGTAAGGAATGGCCTATTATGATTAACCACATATTGAGTTACACATTCAGCAAAATCCTAAAATCCATTCATAGCTTTCACTCCTGCTAAGTTTCCCCAGGCCTTCTGGAATCAGTTCTACAAACAGTTGCTGAGTGCTTGCTCTGTGTCAGGCATGGTCCCAGTCTATGGAGACATAGCGCCGTCTAAACCCCTGCCCAGAATGTTCACATTGCGGGGGGAGAGACAAGGTAGACAAATTTCAATGCAGGCCTTAAAATGTAAACATAGGACCATATAAAAGTCATATTCATTCATTCGTTCACTCATTCATTCATTTTTTTTACTGACAAAGAAAGTGGGCTCAGAGAGTTAAGTAACTTGCTCAAGGTTATGACACTCAGACATGGTGGACTCAGGATTAGAAACATGCACGAGTGCACGCACATGTACGCACACACACAGAGATACACACGCTGTCACAGAACTCCAGAGCTGTAATTTTTAACCACTGTCTGTAATGCTTCCCTTTCTATACCTTGGTGAGGGGAGCTTAACTGTCTGAAGCATTAGGAAGTCACAGACTGTTATGAAGTGAATATTTATGTGTTCCCAGCAAATTCATATGTCAAAGCTTTAGTCCTCAATGTGATGGTATTTGGAAGTGAAGCTTTTGGGAGACAGTGAGGGTTAGATGAGGTCCTGAGGCTGTGGCCCTCATGATGGGATTAATGACTTTATCAGGAGAGACCTCGGAGAGCCAGTTTCCTCTCTCTCCCCTGGTGCACAAACCTGGGGGAAGGCCATATGAGGACACGGCAGGAAGGCTTGCACCAGGAACAGAATGCTGGTACCCTGGTTCAGGGCTTCAGCATTTCGTACGGTGAGAAATAAATGCCTGTTGTTTAATCACTCAGTTCTAGGGGCTCCTGGGTTGCTCAGTTGGTTAAGTATCTGCCTTCCATTCAGGTCGTGATCCTAGGGTCCTGGGATTGAACCCCGCATCGAGCTCCCTGCTCATTGGAGACCCTGCTTCTCCTTCTCCCTCTGCCCCTCCCCCTGCTTGTGCTCTCTTGCTCTATCTCAAATAAATAAAATCTTTAAAGAAAATCACTCAGTTCCAGTATTTTCTTATAGCTGACTGAGCAGACTGAGATAGCATCACTTTCTGAAAAGAGAAGCCAGAGCACAAGTGTTTTCTCCTGGGCATGGAACCCTTGTCTCTAGAGAACTGGGGGCTTATCAGTGGAGTATCTTTGTCATTAACATGCACAGGGGAGTTGCGGAAGCAGGGCTAGGCAGAGGAAGGGGCTAAGCTGAAAGACAGAGGGCTGGATTCTCAGCATGCTTTCTATTATAGGAGAATATACGATCAAACTTACATCGTTCTGAATAGTGAGCTGACGTTAGGGTCCAGCCTAATGCCCATCACTGCCTTAGATTTATGTTTAACGAAGAGACTCAGGTCTATGTCAGCCAATCAGAGTTGGCCATGTCCAGGCTCAAAGACCCGGTCTTGCTATTTGATTCATCTTGTTTTAGTCTCCATTGAAACACCCTCTTTTTCCTAAACATTTTGCAAAATAGATTAGAAGGTACTTGATATAGCCATTGCTTCTTTTCACTTTCTAATCCCTTGTTCTAAAACTATACCAAAAACTAAAACAATATGTAAAAAAGGAGAGTCATCAATAAACATGCAAAATCTGTGATATAATAGACTGTTTATTGCTTTTTTTGCCAAGAGATATTAATACGACGTGACCTTCCTAACTGTAGGTAGAAAATTGACATCTCTTTATAATATAAAATGTAACTGGGGCTAAAGAAACTAAAACATTCATTTGGACACCTCTAAACCATAAAAAACTATGAAATAGTATCATTATGAAATGGTATCATTATACAATAATTCACAATGATTATTATTACTGGGAAGTTACTTGTAACAGGATAAGTAATGCTTACATACAGTTACAGGAACCCTCATGAGATTTTAGATGATGGCTGACACATGATGCCTAGCTATGTGGCAGGCTCGCATGAGACATCATTGAATGTTCTACCGGGTGACTAAATAAAGAAATCAAAGAGGACACTGCTCAAAGCCACAAACCTGGAACTTTCAGTTATGGATGGGAATGCTCTGGTTCATGTTGTCCCCCTGGGGTCAAGTGATTTTCTTGGTCTTTGCCCGTATCCAGAACCACAGGGAAGCCTGAGAACATCTGGGAAGGTAGAGATGGTGAGCTGCCCTGTGGTTGAGGTATTCTGACTAACGTGCTGATCTGGCACACATCTTCCGCCCAAGTGATTCCAGAAATATCACAAGAACAGAAGGGCAAGTTCTGCCTATTGCCAAGTTTATTTTGTGTTTTCTGCATGTAAAAAATGAAAACCCACGCAACCAAGAGCACTCATTCTTTTGACAGGAAGTGATTAGGAAGAAAGGGGTTTGTGTCTGGGAACAAATTTTTTTAAATCCTAAAGAGGACCGGAAATATGCAGATTTTAGCCTCATCCTTAGACTTGGCACTAGAGGCACCTGCCTTGATCCCTAGCTTTAGGGGGACCCACTCCAGCTCATCACCATGGGACAATGAATATATAGGGCTCCACCAACAGTCTTTCTTTCCTCCCTTCTAGACTACATGAGGATACCTAGGAACCTGCCTGGAGCCCCACAGGCTCTTCCATAGCCTGTACAATAATCTCTCCCGGATCCGTCATCTGAAGGTATTTGATCCTGTGATGTATATGCTGAGGTCTGAGGGTTGGCCAAGGGTGTCTGTTTGGGAGGGGATGTGCCAGGTGAGGGTCCGTATCTATCTGCAAGGTCCCTCATCATGTAGGAGACCACATGTAGTGCAGTAGGTGTAGGACAACAGTAAGGTGGGAAGAGGAATTTAGCTATCTATTAGCTGGCTCTCCTAACACTGCCATATCCTCTAGGGGGCCTCCAAGGACTCTTAAGAGTTTAGGTCAAGGCCTCCCAAGTCACTATGGAGGCATTATTTTTCATGGTTAGAGGATACAACATATTTCATTTAATAGTTTTGATAACTTGATTTATAACTTTTAAACATTTAGATACCTGGGATGGAGGCCCCCATCCATGCTTTCCCCAGACCTCGAACCATTAGCATCAGGAGTAGAAATATAAACTGGAAATATTGAAAAATTGGAAGATGTCTCTCCTTTCCTTTCTTATTTTTTTTCAGGCAAGGTGCCTTGGCAATAAAAAAATATATATATACATTAGGACACAGTGTTCCTTACTTGTTTTAGAAAGCAGAAACAAAGGGTTTGACAAGATATAATTTTTTAAAAAGAACAAAAAAATGATTTTCAAGGCTTCTTTAAGCCATTAGACCTACTACCCAGTGACTGTTTCTGTGATGAATGTTGCCTCAAGAGAAGCAAAGAGGCTTCACCTCAAAACAGACCTGGGTATAAATATAGCCACTCCCGAGTGGACTTCCTGTCAGCTCCACAGGCTACAGGGCCCCCAAATTTTCTCTGTTCCTAATGTGTGCCACCATTTGTGGTTTCATAGATCTCCTAGATCAAAAGAAATTCCCAAGTTATTTACTAAATTCCTAAATACTTTACTAAACCTGCTAAGGTCCAATTACCCAGTAGAATTTACATACAGGTGACTCAGTAGCCAGTTGAAAAAGAAAGTGAATGAAAAATATATTAAAATCTCCAGTAATTTCAATTACTCGTTAGTGGGATATTGGTCCCCTGTTGGGCACTGCACAATTTCTCAAGCTTGGATCAGACTGGCCATCATCCTCACTTTTCGTTCCATCTTGATTTGTGTGCAGGACTTGTTTTCCTATGACAGCAATTGCCAAAAATCCATTTTGAAAAAGATGAATGGTATCAAAAGTCATGTAGTGTCATCTCATATTGAAACCTTGAACTACTTCGAACCAGAAGTTTGCATGGGGTCTGACAGCTGTTGAATATTGTTGTGTTCCCCTCAAAAATGCAAGATATCCCATAGCATCCCTGTGAGTTCATTGTAACACCCTGGGTGCCTCGATGTAGTTTAGGAACCACAGATGTATACATTCGAGCTGGGAGCACAGGATAACTTGACAATGGCGGGTGACCATTTTCCCTGTCCCCTGCCCTGGAGCAGCTATGTCAAAACTATTGATTCTTTCTTGCTGATGTCTGTAAATACTAAGCATTTCATGAGGACATTTAAAAATAATCACTTTAATGATGGCATTTTGGTGGAAAAATACTTTTAAAAATTATTACGTAATAATCGTGATTATCTAACACCTATACAATACTTGAAGTTTCCAAAGTATTTTGCTATGTCCTCAGCGCCTCTTGCAATCCTAACCCCTCACGTAGACCCACCTCAAACCCCACCACAAGCTTGCTGTGATTCACACTTGATTGCACTCTCTTCCTCTCTAAATATCTACAGTTGCTTGCTTGTAATCTCCCTGAGAAACTTCCCATATTGTGTGTTGGGTTGTACCAAACCTCGTACACTTACTCTATCACTTTTTTTTTTTTCAGCGTAACAGTATTCATTGTTTTTGCACCACACCCAGTGCTCCGTGCAATACGTGCCCTCCCTAATACCCACCACCTGGTTCCCCCAACCTCCCACCCCCGGCCCCTTCAAAACCCTCAGGTTGTTTTTCAGAGTCCATAGTCTCTCATGGTTCACCTCCCCTTCCAATTTCCCTCAACTCCCTTCTCCTCTCCATCTCCCCATGCTCCACAAATAAGTGAAACCATATGATAATTGACTCTCTCTGCTTGACTTATTTCACTCAGCATAATCTCTTCCAGTCCTGTCCATGTTGCTACAAAAGTTGGGTATTCACGTCTTGGGTCCTTAAGTGCTTTGTTGTCACAACGGCCATCTCTTTTTAACTTCCTCAAACACACCTTGATCTAAAACATCATAAGCTCAAAACAACTATTTATCAGGGCACCTGGGTGGCTCAGTGGGTTGAAGCCTCTGCCTTCGGCTCAGGTCATGATCCCAGGGTCCTGGGATTGAGCCCGGCATCGGGCTCTCTGCTCCGCGGAGAGCCTGCTTCCTCCTCTCGCTCTGCCTGCCTCCCAGCATACTTGTGATCTCGGTCTGTCAAATAAATACATAAAAATTTTAAAAAATCTTAAAAAAAAACACAACTATTTATTATAAAGAGTAAATGAATGAACAGTTGAAGGAATAATTAATTGCTCTGGGCCTGTCATCAAAAGGATAGGTATGTACCAAAATCAGGGCTAAATTGAGGAGTTGAAATCTCATCACTTGCAGATCTGTGTTCCAAGGGCTACTTAGCCTATTTTAAGAGGAATTAAACAAAAAGAGAGACAAAACCACTGAGAGCACTGTTATTTCAGTAAAAGTAAACCTGTGGCTTTCTCAAGCCCACATAACCATCAGGAGTGTTTTTAAGGCTGTTATAGTGTCTTGATAAATCTGAGGGAGGGAGAGCTGCTAGAAAATTATATTTTCACCCTCGTAAATAAACTGGAAGTGGAGAACAGGCTCACTTGGGCCCCCTAAGCACTCAAAGAGGGTTTTTTTAAAGCTGTTTTGAAAAACAATTAGGTGTGAATGCATACATTCTTAGGGCTTGGGATGGTAAACCACCAAGAGGCTAAAACTTTTGGCCCTAATCACACAGTTATTTTCAAATCCAAGAACCAAATTCAGGTTTCCCATCTTTCAATGCAATTCACAGACCATTGTGAATAACAGGAAACAAATATTACTTTCAAATTTCAACGGAGGATGATACCTAAACGAGCCAAAATTCAATATTGTATATCTACATTCACTTCATAATCCAGTCAATTGTCTAGTGAGAAGCCTTTTAAATCAAAACATTTAATTATTGCCACCAACCAAGGAGCACATCAGTCTCATAGGTGAACTTCTGCCAGTATTTTGTGTTAGTCTGAGAGATGGATTGTTGGGAGTTCCGACTGAGGAGCAGGAATGAATATTGTTCAGGCAATTCAATGGAACTTTTGTTTTGTTCTTAGTTCTTAGGGAATTAAAGGTTCATTGTTCGGATTCATTTTGTCTTTAAAGTGATACAGATTTCTGAAATACTAGACAAACTAATATGAAATATAATTTAGACTATATTCCAAAATAAAATATAAGTTTATTTGTGTATTTATGCATTTATTTATTTATTGGCTCAAAGTGCCAAATTATTATCATCTTCTCCCAGTCCTAGGAGATAGTACTGGAGTTGACTAAGGGATCTTTCTGGTCTCCCTCAGTTTTGCTGACACTGGATGGCTTAGGGGTAGCCTCCCTCACCTGTCTGGGGACTCACCTGAGAAGACAGGGAGAGGATAACTGGAGTCTCTCTCCACATGTCTCTTCATACCCCCAGAAAGCTATCTTGGACTTCTTTATTTGGTGGAATAAGGGTTTCCAGTGAAAGCAAACCCCAACATGCAAGAACTTGCCGCCAGGTCTCTACTCTTGTCGTATTTATTTTAAGAGTTTTTGTTTTTTTTTTAAGATTTTATTTATTTATTTGACCAACAGAGATCACAAGTAGGCAGAGAGGCAGGCAGAGAGAGAGGAGGAAGGAGGCTCCCCGCCGAGCAGAGAGCCCGATGTAGGGCTCAATCCCAGGACCCTGAGATCATGACCTGATCCTAAGGCAGAAGCTTTAACCCACTGAGCCACCCAGGCGCCCCTCATCGTATTTATTTTAAATTTGGTATTTGTATATATATCAAAATGATGACCACAGTAAGTTACTTAATATCCACCATCATACATGGTTAAAAGATTTCTTTTCTTGTGACGAGGACTTTTAAGATTTACTATCTTATCAGCTTTCAGATATGTAATACAGTATTATTAACCATCCTCACCATACTGTACATTACCTCCCCAGGATTTGTTTATTTTCAGCTGGAAGTTTGTACCTTTTGACCCCCATTAAGCATTTCATCCACTTGGTCCTTGCCCACCTCTGGCAACCCCCAATCAATCTATTCTCTGTATCTGTGAACTGGGTTTTGGTATGAGTGTTTGTTTGTTTTTAAATTCCACATTTAAGTGAGATCCTACAGTATTTATCTTTTGCTGTCTCATTTATTTCACTTAGCATAATGTCCTCAAGGTCTGTCTCTGTTGTCACAAATGGTAGGACTTCATTCCTTCTTATGGCAGAATATTATTGTGTATATATATTACATATAAACACTTATGTTGTTTCTATATTGGGACTATTGAAAATAATGCTGAAATGAACATGCAGGTGCATATATCTCTTTGAGTTACTGTTCTTGTTTTCTTCAGATAAATACCCAAAAGTGGAATTGCTCGATGACATGGTAGGTTTATTTTTAATTTTTGAGAAACCTCTGGACTGCTTTCCATAGAATTTTCACCAGTTTACATCCCTACCAACATTGCATGAGGGTTCCTCTTTCTTCACATCCTCACCAACACTTACTACTTTTGTTTTGTTTTGTTTGATAATAGCCATTCTAACAGGTGTGAAGTGATATTGCATTGTGGTTTTGATTTTTATTTCCCTGATGATTAATGATGTTGAGCATTTTTCATGTATCTGTTGGACCTCTGTATATCTGTTTTGGAAAAACATTTATTGGCTCTTATGCCCATTTAAAAAATTGGATTGTTTGTTTATTTTTGCTATTGAATTATATGCATTCTCTATGTATTTTTATTAGTCCCTTATCAGATAGCTGTATGACTTACAAGTATTTCCTCCCATTCAGTAGTTTTCCTTTTGATGATGATACCTTTTGCTATGTTAGATGTAGTTCTAGTTATTTATTTTTGCTTTTGTTGTTTTGACTTTTGGAGTAAGATCCAAATAATCATCACCGAGACTGATGTCAAGGGCCTTATTGCCTATATTTTCTTCTAGAAATTTCATGATAGTAGGTCTGGGATTCAAGTCTTTAATCCATTTTGAATTAGTTCTTTTGTGTGGGGGGGGTAGTAGTCTAGCTTCATTCTTTCACGTGTGACTGTCCAGTTTTCCTGACACCATTTATTGAAGAGACTGTCCTTTCCCACTGGATATTTTTGGTTCTTTTGTCACTAATTAACTGACCATATATGCTTGGTTTTATTCCTGGGCTATTTCTTTTGTTCCATTGATTCATGTGTCTGCTTCAATATAGTTTGAAATCAGGGAGTGTGATGTTTCCAGCTTTTTGTTCCTTCTCAAGATCACTTTCATTAATCAGGGTTTTTAAATTTTTTTATTTTTGTTTCCATACAAATTTTAGAATTACTTGTTCTACTTCCGTAAAACACATAATTGGAATTTTGATAGATTGAATTTATAGATCTGTTGAATCCATAGATCCTTTGGGTAGTGGAAATTTTAATAATATTAGTTCTTCTAATCCATGAGCATGGAATATCTTTCCATTCATTTGTGTTGCCTTTGATTTCTTTCATCAGTGTCTTATAATTGTTTAAGTATAGATCTTTCATCTCCTTGGTTGAATTTATTCTTAGGTATTTTATTCCTTTTGATGCAACTGTAAATGAGGTTTTCTTAATTTCTCTTTCTGATAGTTCATTGTTAGTATGTAGAAATATAACAGATTTTTGAATATTCATTTTGTATCCTGCAATCTTATTCAATTTCTTTATGTGTTCTAACAGATTTTTGGTGGGGTCTTTTGGGTTTTCAATATATAATACTGTATCATCTGCAGATAGTGATAGTTATACTTGTTTCCTTCTAATTTGTATGAACTTTATGTCTTTTTCTACCTAATTGCTCTGACTAGGACTCTTAATACTTTGTTAAATAAAAGAGGTAAGATTGGACATCCTTGTCTTGTTCCTGATCTTAAAAGATAAGTTTTCAGCTTTTTTGTCATTGAGAATGTTAGCTATGGGCTTGTCATATACTGTCTTTACAATGTTGAGAGGTATGTTCCCTCTATATGTAGTTGAGTATTCTTTTGAGAAAGTTGAGAATTTATCATAAATGGATGTTGAGTTTTGTCACATGCATTTTTCTGCCTCTTTTGAGATGATGGGAATTTTATCCTTAATTTTATGAACGTGGCATATCAAATTGATTGATTTGTGGATGTTGAATCATCCTTGCATCCTTAAAATAAATCTCACTTGATCATGGTGCATAATCCTTTTAATGCATTATTCAGTTTGTCTTGGCAATATTTTGTGTGATTTTTGTATCTATGTTCATTTGGGATATTGGCCTATAATTTCATTTTCTTGTGTGTCCTTCTCTGGTTCTGTAATGCTGACCTCATAAAATGAGTTTGGAAGTGTTCCTTCCTCTTCTGTATCTTGGATGAATTTGAGAAAGATTGGTATTTATTCTTCTTTGAAAGTTTAATGGAATTCACCAGTGGTTCAGTCTTGTCCTAGATTTTTGTTTGTTGTGAGGTTTTTGATTACTGATTTGATCTCTTTACTAGTAATCCGTCTATTCAGATTTTCTATTTCTTTGTTTTTGTGTAGGAAGGTTATATGTTTCTAAGCACTTACCATTTATTCTAGGTTGTTTAATTTATTGATCTATAGTTGTTCATACTATTCCCTTATGGTCCTTTCTATTTCTTTCATATCAACTGACATCTCTTTTATTCTGACTTTATTGATTTGATTTCCCTTTTGTTCTTGGTGAGTCTATCTGGGCTTGTCAATTTTGTTTATTTTTTCAAAGAACCAGCTCTTAGTTTTATTTATATTTTTTATCTTTTTAGTCTATTTCACTTATTTCTGCTCTGATCTTTGTTATTTTATTCATTCTACTAACTTTGGGCTTCATTTGTTCCTTTCCTAGTTCCTTAAGGTGTAAAGTTATGTTGTTTACTTGAGATTTTTCTCATTTCTTGAGGTAGGCATTTATTGCCAATAACTTTCTCTTAAAACTGCTTTTGCTGTATCCCATAAATGTTGGTATGTTGTATTTCCATTTTCATTTGTATTAATTTTTTTTTCTGTTTTCTTTGTTGACCCAGTAATTGTTCATCACCATGTCGTTTGTTCTCCACATGTTTTTGAATTTTTCACTTTTCTTCTTCTAATTCATTTCTAGTCTTATACTATTGTGGTCAGAAAAATGCTTGATATGATTTCAGTCTTCTTAAATTTATTAAGACCTACATTGTGGCCCAACATATGATCTGTCTTGGAGAATGTTCCATGTGTGTTTGAGAAGAATGTGTGTTCTGCTCCTTTTAGATCAAATGTTCTGTATGTGTCTATTAAGTCCATTTGGTCTAACATGCCATTTAAGACTGATGTTTCCTTATTGCTTTTCTGTCTGAATGATCTATCCATTGATGTGAGTAATGATTTGGATTGTTGGCTTCTCAAAAATCCCAGCATGAAATGAAATTTTCCCTGGATTTTTCAACAAAGAAACTTTAAAGTACTGCTTTCAGAGGTTTATCCAGGGTAAAGGGATGCTGAAACACATAGAAACTAGCCAGAACAAAGCCATTACTTTCCCCCAAAGGAACTGGAACTGGTGTAGAGGCTGCCTGGTGGGAGCTGAAGGAAGGCAGCCACTAGCAAATGCATAGCACCAAACAGAGTGAGAATTTGGGGGAAAATATATTATCTCTCTCTAGGACTTCTATCTTTTGCTACTGCTTCCTCTCATTGGCATATTTCAGCTGAAAGCCAGCTGACAAAGGAACTCTGAAAACACAATCTAGAGTAATTTATCTCCAAACACAGAGATAAGTGTCCAAATGGAAAAGAGAATTCTCATAATTTTCTTTTTTTATCCACAGGTCACTAACATACCAAATTTAAGAGTATGGAATGACAGAGTTTAATGTATATTAAAGGTCAATTAGCTCCTCTCCATCATTTTAATAGATGAGGAAAGTAAGATCCAGAAGGGTAAAGTGATTTGCTTTTACAAACATTATTATATTTTGCCCTTGCTCAGGCTTCCTATTGGTGATATACAGGAAAGATAGAAGCAGAAGTGTATGACAGTATCTCCATTAGCAGATTTACATGTATATATTATATATACGTGTGTGTGTGTGTGTGTGTGTGTGCATGTGAGAATTTGTAAGGCTTCTGTTTGTCACTGAAAAACATTACAAAATTTTCTTCAAGAGCCATTTCTAGGTGATAAAAACTCAGGCACATGCAGCTCTCCATTGCCTGAAGAGAGATTTTATTGACATTCCACAAGTTAAGGTCAGAACCCGAGATCCTTTCCAGCCTGTCTCCAAGGATCAAAGTTCTTCCTTTCTCCTTTTTTTATCCTTTCCTGTATATAAACAGAGGGAAGAAATTGTCCTCCATCCCTTATGTACAATGAATAACTTGTCACTTGTATAGAAAATTTCTTTCAAATCTCATCACATCACCTTTGATTGAAATCGTATGTGTGTTGCCAGTAGGTTTTTTAGTAGGCTTAGAAAAACAAACAAAACTCTAGTTGATAAAGTTCCTTCAATTCCTTGTTTGCACAAATAATGAATGGTGTTAAATTTCCCCAGATTATTTTTCTTTAATAATAATTAATTATTATTTATTTAGATGATCATATGGTGAGGGTTTTAAAATTTTTTATCTGTTGGGGCGCCTGGGTGGCTCAGTGGGTTAAAGCCTCTGCCTTCAGCACAGGTCATGATCTCAGGGTCCTGGGATCGAGCCCCACATCGGGCTCTCTGCTTGGCGGGGAGCCTGCTTCCCTTCCTCTCTCTCTGCCTGCCTCTCTGCCTCCTTGTGATCTCTGTCTGTTAAATAAATAAAAAAATCTTTAAAAAAATTTTTATATCTGTTAATTTAGAGAATTACATTGATTGGCTTTTCAAATATCAACTTAACTTTTCTTTCCTGGGATAACTCTATCTATTCATAATTTGCTATCCCTTACCCATGCTTGTTTTGATCTGCTAATATCTCATTTAGAATTTTCGTGTCTATATTCATGAGACATGTTCACCTATAATTTTATTTTATTGTCGTATATTCTTTTAGTGCTAGTATCTAGATAGATAATATGGACCTTGTACAGTGTTCTGGGAACTATTTTTTTTTCATTTTATATTTTCTTTTTAAAAAATATTTATTTACTTATTTATTTGACAGAGAGAGACACGCACACAAGTTGGTAAAGCACCAGGCAGAGAGAGAGAAAGAAGCAGGCTCCTCACTGAGCAGAGAGCCCAGTGATGATGATGATGATGCAGGGCTTGCTCCCAGGACCAGGGAGTCACGACCTGAGCCAAAGGCAACTGCTTAACCTAATGAGCCACCTGGGTGCCCCTCGTTTTATATTTTCTAAAAGATTTTATGTGACATTGGCTTTATATATTTCTTTAATACTCAGTAGAATTCATAAGTGAAGACATTTAAGTCTGCAGTTTTGTTTTGTATTGTATTCATTTGTTGTTTTTTGCTAGGAGGCTATAAAGTATGATTTTGTTTTTCAAAATATTCAGTCATTTCAGTCTTCCTATATTCATCCAGGCTTGATTTACAGCCCACTGTACAGTCCATTTCTGTACATGTTCCAAAGGCATTTTAAAGGAATGTACATCCTGTCATTCTTGGGCATTTTGTTATATAAATTTCAATTAAATGACGTCACTTGATTGTGCTATTCAAGTTTTGTATAGCCTTACTGATTTTTCAGTAAAATCAGTAAGGCTATACATATACTTGTTCCATCAATTACCAAGAGAAGAGTGTTGAAATTTCCTACTGTAATTGTGGTAAACTCCTTCTTGAGTGCCTTTGAGTGTTTCTGTACTTAAATACTTTCATCCAGCCTTTTATATATATTATAAATGTGTATAGGTGAATAAGACATAAGTTACTTTGCTGTTATTAGAATCAGAGCTCCTGTATGGATCACTTTTAGTGTTTTGTAAGGAAGATAGTCCCTATTACTTGTGTTTAGCCTAGGTTAGCAAAAGGTATTGACTCCCGTGGTATAGAGGCATACCGAAAAAGGCAAAGCAAAAATCCATTACAGTGAAGTAAGTGGCCTGAAGCAGAATCAATAACAAGATGGTGTTTGGGTTAGGTACTGCTGGGAAGTAAGCGGTAACAATTTTGCTGATGGCCTTGAGATCTAGGAAAAACCTGAGATCTTCATCTATTTGGCTTATTTAATGGTGGGATAGAAGTGTTGCAGAGCTACTACAGGGTCTGAGAAGACCTTTGCATAGAAGTCTTTCAAACATAGGCCTGAGCCCTTCCTTTTTTTTTTTTTTTGGCTTCAAAGGATATTGGGAAAGTTGAGGTAATAGTAGGGTCTATGTGAACTTCACTAGGCTCTGATCAAATTATTTTTCCTATGCCATTGGAATTTTAGCCCACTGAGTGTCAAGTCTGGTACCAAGATCTGAATCTGCATCAAATACAACAAAAAAGGAGAAAATTTATATCCAGGACAGATACAATTTGATTTTGACTATAGGAGTGCTTTGGAACCACAAGGAACAGTTTCTGTGCTGTGCATTTGTACAATCCCATTTGCAAAGTAAGTCCTTATTTGATTTGCAAAAGTGGTATCATGAGCAGGAAGAAATATTTTTAGTTAAGTGTCCAAGGGTTACAGTTAAGGGTTAGGAGATTGGGAAAATATGTGGGTTATTTGAAATACTTATCATTGTTGTTGTATGTTTTCTCTGAGAAGAATTCAGAGATTGAGCAGTTAGCAGTGTTTACCGTAGAATGGCTATTGCTTCTATCTATCAGAAATTGATGAGGGTAACTTTCTATATTTATAATTAACTGGCCTTAAGTGTTCAAGTGTAAGCAGAATATTGGGTTTGTTTTCCTTCCTAAGAGCACCATCATTGATCTGAATTGTGGGATATTTCTGTATCTTGGTTTCTCTTCTGTTAAAAAAAAAAAAATGCAATATTAATCCAGTGTTCCTTCTGTTTATAATATTTACACATGTTCTTTTCAAAAGGTGGTAAATTGGGAAATGGGTCACATAATTGTTTGATCTGTAAGGTCATAAGTCTATTTGGGGTCCTGTCTAACTTCATGAGAAAACTCTTTTAAGATGCCGTATGGGTGTTATAATTCAGGCGAAGGCTGATTTCTGTTTTTGAATTAGGTCTCTAATTTCAGGTTTAACTCCACTGGCAAAATGAGATGAAAGAACTGCTATTATAATGGCACCTACTTTAACTTTCAAATGTTAGAAAATATTGCCTACGGGGCATCTGGGTCACTCAGTGGGTTGAGCATCCAACTCTTGATTTTGGCTCAGATCATAATCTCAGGATCCTGGGATTCAGTCCCATGTAGGGCTCGGCACTCAGCAGAGTATCTGCTTGAATATTTCTCTCCCTCTCCCTCTGCCCCACCCCTGGCTCCTACATGTGTTCTCGCTCTCAAATTAATTAATTAATTAAAGAGAACGTATTGCCTGGTCTGTTATAAAAATCTCTTATTGTTTTATCATTTCTCCATTTGCAGAGAAAATTGTAATACAACTGATTTGTATTCAAAACCTTCCGGATGTAGTTTAGGAGATTTTGTCCTACTTTTCAGGCCCCTTTTTGACTCTTGGGGATATTCTGGAAAGAAATATCACCTCACACCTGTCAGAATGGCTAAAATCAAAAACACAAGAAACAACTGGTGTTAGCAAGGATGTGGAGTTGACAGGAATGCAAACTGGTGCAGCCACTGTGGAAAACAGTGTGGAGGTTCCTCTACAAATTAAAAATAAAATGATCCTATGATCCAGTAATCACACTATTGGCCATTTACACAAAGAATCTGAAAACATTAATTCAAAGGAATATATGCACTCACATTTTTATAGCAGCATTATTCACAATAGCCAAATTTTGGAAACAGCTCAAATATCCGTCAGTTGATGAATGGATAAAGAAGATGGGGTGCATATATATAATGGAATATTACTCAACCATAAAAAAGAATAAACTCTTGCCATTTCCAACAACATGGATGGAGCTAAAGTGTATAATGTTAAGAAAAATTAGCCAGTCAGAGAAAGACAACTAGCATATGACTTTACTCATCCTGGAATTTAATAAAGAAAGCAAAGCAACAAAGGGAAAAAAAAAAAAGAAAGAAAGAAAGAGAGAGAGACAAACCAAAAAACAGACTCATAAATATAGAGAACAAACAGATGGTTACAAGAGGGGAGGTAGGTGGTGGGGGATGGGTGAAATAGGTGAAGGGGATTAACAGTACGCTTATCTTGATGAGCACTGAGTAATATATGGAATTGTTGAATCACTTTATTACATCCCTGAAACTAATATAACACTGGAACTAAAAGAAAATCAAGAAGGCTCCTTTAGGTCCTTTTCCAGGTGAATCTAATCAGCTTTTGTCGTCTAGCATTTGATAGGAGGTTCCAACCAATATGTGTACAAGTTAATATAGGTCAGATAACCAAGGCTACCCAGAAGGATTCTGAATTCCATGAACACAGGCACATGGTGTTTTTTGTGCTTCATTGTGCTTTGCAGATACCAGTTTGTTTTGTGTTTTTTTAGTTTTTTGGTTTTTTTACAAATTCGTGGTTTGTGGCAACCCTGTATTGAGCAAAACTTTTTTGGTGCCATTTTTCCAAGAGCATTTGCTCACTTGGTGTCTCTGTGTCACATTTTGGTAATTCTCACAACATTTTAAACTTTTTCATTATTATTATGTCCATTATGGTGATCTATGATCAGTTCTTATGACTCACTGAAAGTTTCTATGGTAGTTGGCTTTTTTTAGCAATTAAGTATTTTTAAATTAAGGTATGTACCTTGTTTCTCAGACATAATGCTATTGCACAATTAATAGGCTACAATACAGTGTAAACATAACTTTTATATATACTGGGAAACAAAAAAATTGATTTGACTCACTGTCAATGCCATGGGTGCTGTTATTGCAATGGTCTGGAACTGAATCCACAGTAGCTCCAAAGTTTACTTGTAGCTGCTGTTGGTCTTGTCTTGGTGTATGGAAATCCTTATTAATAGCTCTTGTTTCAGCTGGAGTCCAAGGTTTGAATTACAGGTGCCTGAATACTTGCCTCATGGGTGGAATCAATCTTTGGAGGCAACCAGTATTTGAGGGTATTAGCGTTTTAGGGGAAAGAGAAACAGCTCTGGACAAGAGAAGAAGAGCGAGATCAGACAGATAAGGATTAGAAGGACAACTGGATGTAGGGAGGCAACAGGATGACAGAAGGGAGAATATCCACTAAGAAAAGAAGTCTAGTTGGCTCTTGCTTCAGTCTATCAGTTGGCTCATTTTCTTTGGCCAAAGAATCTTTATCTGAGACAAGGTTTGCATCAGAATTTCATTTGGAGTCTACATATCAGTCATAAGATGCTACCCATTGAACTTGTGCAATCTTAATCCTGTTCTTTCCTAAGACATTTCTCAAACGACCAATTTTGTTCAAACAAAACATTTCCCAGAGTACCATGGAAGACCCAAGTCATCCCTGATGAAGCTATGCCATTTAGAAAGATACGTACAGGAATTTATATTTTAAGAATTCATATTATAAAATTATATTGTAAGGAGGGTACACAGAAGAAGCAGGGGTTTTTACATGTAGCGGGGAGGTTTTAGGCTGAGACACCCACGAGAGTCAGCCATGGGACGTAGGAATGTAATGCTTGTAATTCTTGCTCACTTCCAATTTCAGGGCCCCAACCTAATGGTTGGCTGCCTGTGAGCACAGACCTGACAACTGGTACCCGCCCTACCCTGCCATCCTGCCCCACTCCACCTGGCAGAAGAAAACCAGAGATCCAAGCCAAGCTCAAAAAAAAAAAAAAAAAAAAATGAGAGAGGGAAAGAGCCTCACCTGGCTTTACTGATGACCCATAACAAAGTTTGTCCAAGTGAACATGGATTCTGTGAGAACTACAAACTCACCAGTCTTTGGGGCTGGCTGGAACAATAGGTTTATAAGGTCTCTGCCTATGTGTTGCTGGTGTAATTCTCCTTCTCATAATGACGAATACTTTTAAATGGTCCAACACAAAACAGTAGCACAAAAGAGCAAAACCAGAGTGAAAAGGAGCAACCTTGTCATACCTAGGATCCAAACAAATGATAATCAATAATAAAGCCTCATTACCAAACTGAGAATAAAGAGCCAAGGATCTCAAGGCAAAGGGAATGCGGATGAGACCTGGTGGTGACTTACTACTTTGGCAAGACCTCCACAAGCTGCCAGCAGCAAATGTCAAGGAGATTCTGTGGGCAGCGCACCTGGTCAGGCACTGGAGTTCGCAGCAGAGGACAGAGCATACGGTTTTGGTGACACCTTCAGGAAACTTCAGCAAAGACCATCCCTACAAGAACAAATGCAGACTATTTATCTAGGGTTTGCTATAGAAAGAAAGTTGGCCACTATCACTTGTGTTTGGCAGAGACTCAAAGGCAGGCAGAGCTTTATAGTGGGAAAGAGCTTTATATATTTTATATAAATTTTATATATTTTTATATATATTTATATGTATATATATTATGTATATATTTATATATACATTATATATTAGTATATATTTTATATAAAGCAAAGAGCTTCATAGTGGGAAAAAAAAGGAAAGCTCAGGTATGCCCTGGGTGGAGGGAATTGGCTGGGGAAGCTGGAGGTGGGCATACTAGGGCCTCTTCTGAGATTGGTTTTGGGGTGTATATTTGCCTTTCTCTGGTTGCCTCTGAGTGGAAGCAAGGGCATGTACTAGGGAAGCCAGCTATCTGATCAGTTCTGATGGTCTGGGCCTATTGCTGCAGAAGTTGTGGGTCAAAGTTCTGTTGTTCTACATGGGCCAGCCATGGTCTATTTGCACAATTAGTCCTTTTATTTTTCTTATGCTACTGAGGTACACTTTCAGTGCCATGATTAAATAGAGGGCCACAATGACAAACTAACTTGTTTCACATAGATAACAAATTAGGTAACCTTATTTTAACTAAAAGTTTTTAAAAATGTAATATAAAAAATTAATATAGTAAAAGAAACCCAAACAAGTATTCAGCCAGAAAATAATGATCTCAAAGAAGTTCTTAAAGGAAAATCCACTTTTATCTCATTAAAATATCCTAGGACATCTTCTCAATGTCACTGCCATTTCTCTTGGAGGCTGTTTTAGAATGAATAAGCATTATTTTTTAACCTGATGTGAACTAAACCTCTTTACAGAGAGGAGGGTGACCTATTTCAGACTTTTGCACCCTCTGACAAGTGTTGTGCTGTGTCACTAAGAAGCCAGGAAACCTAGAAGTCTCAACCCAGAAGAAACCTTTGGAATATTCACTGCTTCCCGGCAGCCAGTAAAGGGAATTTTTACATTGTATGAGATCTTAGCACCCTCAGTATTCTGGCTGACAATGTGTAGCCTCTGAAGCCCATTGCCAAAAGAAGCTTGCCTACCAGAGTGGCAATGCACTAAGGAACATGCTGTACGACTTTAGCTGTTACTTCCAGCAACGTCGGCCCTCCTTCCTCCACCTCTTACAGGAGTCTTTCACACACACCTCCTCCAACACCTCCATTTTCATGTAAATTTTTTGAGGGTAATGCAAATCAAGATTTTTTTTTTTCTCGCCAGTTTGACAAAGAGAAAACTCACCTTATTTGGCTCAGATCCTACAATGAGTGACTCGTTTTTAGATTTAGATTTTTGTGCCTTTGATTTATTCAGAATCTATTTCATCCTAAAGAAAAAAAGTTTTCTCATGGGAAAGTACATCTTAAAGCATGAAACAAGCACAAGGCATTATTAGTTTTTGAATCAGCTGAGTTTTATATTTGACTTGGAAAGATGTTTCTTACCAAAGAAATATGGGTGATTGAAACCCAAAAAGAGCACTTGGGTGTTCATATCATTTTCACATGTGAATATACACCATCAAAGGTCCCTCACTCCATACGATTGGAAATGCAATCAGTTCTTTACCAATGGGAGACAACCAAAGGTGCATAATAAGGTGATTATTGTGGTCACATACACTGTCCAGGACCTCTATGTCTTATGCACATGTCATGGAGCTTCTAATGGTCTGGTTGCATGTGTTAAACAAAAAGTTTCATCATTGCAGATTATTCACTATATGATGGTTACAGAAAAATTAGATCAGTGTAATAAAAAAGTTTAAAACTCCCACTTAATTTATTCATGACATAACATGATCTTTGGTATTGGTTTTAAAATACTGCAGTGAAGAAAATGAGGGAAGAGATGAAAGGAGATTAGCAAAATGTTGATGACTGTTGAATTGAGTAATAAAGTGTTCATTATATGATTTTTTTTTTACTTTTTTTTTTTACTTTTTTTGGGTATGTTTAAAGTTTTTCACAGTAAAGGTTAAAAAAACACTTCCCATACTGGAAAGAGGGAGTATGGAAAACAACAAACAGGGTCACTGCTCCATCGGATATCTCATGATACAAAATTAGCAAGGACTTCTGACCTGCAAAGGATGGAAACTCCATCTTTTGACTATCTTACTCTTTTTGGTTCTGAACTCAGGCAGGATCTCTCTTGCTCATTACCCTGTTTGGTCATCTAAGATGAATAATCCAGAAGATGTTCCCCTTAGTGTTTGTATTTTTGGTGACCCATTTTCTGTTGACATAGGTTCAGAGTCTAGGCATTGCTTTAGGGTCTTAGCCAAAGCATGGCATTGCTGGGCAACTTGGGGTCTCTTGGGCAATGTGATTCCACTGTAAATTAAATAGACTTTGATCTGCTTCTACTTTTGCACTGCATGGGCCAATAACAATGTAAGATCTTGTCAGATGGTTCATCGTCTTTGAGTCTAGAACCCAATCCAGGAAGAGTTCACTGACTTTTCTCTCAAACCCTGCCTCAGAGAGTTCAAAAGAATAGCCTGGAGTGAGAAGGCACAATTAATCTGCTTTTTGCCCCAGTACATATTAGTATTTCCCCAGTTGTCCCAAAATGTCTTTCATAGTTGCCCTCTCCTCCTCCCAATATGAAGGGACAAGTTTTCTTTGTTGACTAAGTTTCGCTATGAAAGTGATGTCATCTGAACCATGCACAGCTTGTGTAGGATGTGACATAGTTGATGTAGATTCTTGTGCAAGCTCCTGGTCTTTTTGTAGCCTGTTAACAAATGGTTATGCAGACCAGCAGTAGTCTGCAACCCATGCTTTCTGGAGGTCTGCTGGGGTATCTGTCCCAGCTTAGATTTGGCTAATCGTTTCCACTTGGTGCCCTTTAACTTCTTTCTCCTGTATTTTCTGTAAACTACAAGTTGAATCTAAGGCAGTCCTCTAGTGTACAAGTGTAATGCAAGCCCAAAATGAGAACCACATTTGTGATCTTAAATTTTCTAGTGGCCATATGAAATATGTAAAAAGGAAGAGGTGGAATTAATAGTACATCTTATATTTAACTTAATAGAGTCAAAATCTAATCATTTTAACATGTAATTGACATAATTATTATTGAGCAATTTTACTTTTTATTTTTATTCTAAGTCTTTGAAATCTGGTATTTTATACTTGTAACCACATCTCAGTTTGAACTAGTCACATTTGAAGTGCACAAGTGTCAGGTCTTGACTGCATTCAGAATGAAGATTTTCAGAAACAGTTATTCATAGCTGGTGCTGGGTATCTCATCTCACATCACATCATATTAAATGGCACATAATGTCAGCTTACCCCACCATATAAGTTAATAGGAGATACTGTTTTCTTATCAAAGAACTTCTTATTATCTAACAAACATTTTAAGATGGAATCCCATGTGACAACTAGAAATACAGCAATGGAAAACATTTTAATTAGTTATAACAGACCAGTGGAAAAAGAACAAATATTAAAGAGGACTCTTTTTTTTTTTTTTTAAGATTTTATTTATTTATTTGTTAAAGAGAGAGAGAGAGCACAAGTAGGCAGAGCGGCAGGCAAAGGCAGAGAGAGAAGCAGGCTCCCTGCCAAGCAAGGAGCCTGATGCGGGACTCGATCCCAGGACCCTGGGATCATGACCTGAGCCGAAGGCAGTGGCTTAACCGACTGAGCCACCCAGGTGTCCCTTAAAGATGAGTGTTAGATGACACAGATTCCTCTACAGACATTAGTAAATTTGAGAAAAAAAATTTTTTAAGGATTTATTTATTTGAGGGAGAGAGCAAGTGGGGAGAAGGTCAGAGAGAGAGGGAGAGAAGCAGACTCTCCACTGATAGGGAACCCTGATGTGGGGTTCAATCCCATGACCCTGAGATCACAACCTGAGCCAAAATCAAGAGTCAGATGCTTAACCGACTGAACCACCCAAGCACCCCGAGTTTGAGCCATTTTAAAATCTGATAATATGGGATGGAGTTGTTTTAAAATCTGATGAAATGGGATGGAGTTGTTCATACATTCATGTTCCATAATGGTCTCATTAATGGTCCCTGTTGTACATAATGTAAAATAATCAGATGCTATACAGGAGAAAATAGTGCCCGCCCTAACAATGTTATCAGGGTCCAAAGTTCCAGCAAGAACTGAGGCTAATTCTTTAGTCTTACATTGTAAAGACTGTAGCAGTTTCCTAAGTATCTGTACAAGGAAAAAAAACAAAACAAGCCCAAAACTTATAACTTAAGAGCTTTAAAGATTATTCCAATAAAATTGATGGATGAGTTACCCATAGCCTGTGTGTGTATAAAATATATATTTGACTACACTTTCTTTCAATGAATGCTTTTATTGTTTAATGATATAAAAGCATTTAGTAGCAATTTGGCTGATAAATTCTGTATCCAACATTTATCACAGGGACAAGCTAGAGGTAACTTAGTTCCTACAAAATGAGGCTTCCCTGTGGATTTGGCAAGAGACCAAGTGGAATCGAGTACTTCCCTTTTCTTGAGCCTGCTCTGACCACGATTGCCTCATTGGCCTCTGTCTGGGGCTGCCTTTCTTCTGGGTGTTCATGCCCTTGGGAGGGTTGGGCCAGGTTCATCATCAGGGCCTCTGACCAGCTGACTTTCCTCAGCAAAGAGGAAGGGAGACCAAGAGATGGAAACTCCAAGAGGAGCACTTGGGACAAAGCTAGGGCACCAGCTTCTGGTCTCATTTCTCCTGGTGCTCTGGAGATCATGCCATATTTGGGGGCCCTGAAAATTTCCCTTAAAAAAAAAATTTATGTGTTTATTGGATTTACATGGGCCCACTCCTCCAAATCGTTCAATATTCAAAACGGATTAGGCTTTGGAGCTGGTCAAGCTCTCTGAGCTCTAAGAGCTGCTGAGGATTTTTAGCAAGAGCTCAAAAGTAAAAAACAAGGAGCTGTCTGCCACCATTGGTTGTTGGGGCCCCATCCTTCAAGTGAGGACTGAAACAATCTTGTTAAAACATTTTAAATTCTTAGGCTACAATTGCATACCTCATCATAAGACACCGTTTTGCCTACTTCCCAGTGTTTTGAGGATAGCTTCTGTGCAATGACATAAACTACCACCAAAGGGCCAAGGGAATGAAATCTGTGTTTGGAAGAGTGTGTAATTCTGGTTTACAGCTTCTGCTGGAAGGCCTTACAGCGCCCCACTGCCCCCACTGAATATCGTTTCTCATTTTTCCCGGCATAGAGCATCTGCTGCTAAGGCAAATGAAAACCAGTTGGAACCAAAAAGCCGAGATTGGGTTTTAATAATCCTGTTTCGTAAATGAGCTTATCACTGAGTGAACATTGCTCTGAGCAATTTGGTACACCATTTTTATATCCTCTAAATTAGCACAGTGCTTTCCTTTTGGGGGCTAAAATGCCTCATGTGTATAACCTGGATTTATGTTACAAAATGGAGGGAACAGAGTTGTCCCAGAATGGGAGTGGGACAAAGTTCTTAACCCCTTCCTTCTGCTGGGGTCGGGAGTGTGTAGCTCCCAGAGAGGCAGTACGGTGTAGGGAGTGAGCAGTGGCTTTGATTCTGAAGGTCTAGCTGACTCTTAACTCAGCCCGTGCAGATGTGCAGGTGGGCTAAGATGGAACAAAGATAAGCCTCCATGTGTGATGGTTTCACCATCTGTAAAACAAGGGCAAGAATAGCTTTTCTGTAGAGATGTGAGAGGGAACAAATGAAATAGTTGCAATTTTTTTCCCTGGACTCCGTCCCCTTCCGTGACACTGGCTCTATAATGCCTGGTTTGAAGTTGGTCCTGATTTCTCAGTGCCCACCCCACCCCCCACAAGGAGACCCTCTGGAGGGGACTTGAGAACCCACATTTTGGTGCCTCTGTTAATTCATACATTCACTCTCTCGAACCAAGGCTCGGTTCCCTGGACTGCCTGGTGATCCTCCTGTTTCCTAATTGGTTCTTTTCTTTCTCTGCTCAAGCTATTTTTTTAATCTAATTTTTCTTCAAACCAACCATGCTATGACCTAATCTCTAGTCTCAGCAAACAACTTTGACTCTTACCGTACTAAGAATAAAACATGTAGAGAACAATATAACGGGAATTCTCACAACTTCCTATAGCTCTGTGCTTAACTTCATTGGCATTCCTGATTCCCCCTTCGTTGTTCTCGCTGTGAGCCGCTCCCTTTGGCAGCACATCTACAGAAACTGGAATGTTACAGAGAAGATTAGCATGGCCTCTGCGCAGGGATGACATGCAAATTTGTTCTCACTGTGGCACAATGAGCCCCTGGCCTCCTTCGAGGTTTATCTTCCCTATTGTCCACTGGATCTCATCCAGTTTCCCCTTCTTAGGATCTAGTCTATTAATCATCCACTTTCTTCATTCTCTGTTATTATTTCCCTCTTTAAAGGAATCTTAGCCATGACACCTAATTACATTCAATATTTCTATCTTAACAAAAGAAACCCTTCCTGGATCTGGCTTCTAGGTTGACACGGCTGGCAGCCTAGGCTCTTCCTTTCCCTTTACTGTCCAGCTTTGCTAAAGCTTCACTATTTCCTGCTTCACTTTTACTCATTCTTCAAGCCACTGTAATTGGACGACCATTCTCCATCTTCATGGAAACTAGTTTTGGCAACGTCATCTATGACTATTCTGTTTCAGTACCTAATGGTCACTTCCAGGTCTTTATCTTGTTCAACTTCTCTGAAATATTTGTATTCGTAAGTATATCTGCTATTTAAAATATTCTTTTTGTCATCTTTTGAGATTTCACACTCTCTTTGATTTTCCTTCCACCACTTTGCCTACCCAGTCTCAGCATCCTTTGCCAGTTCCTCTTCCTATAATGTGGCATTCCCCAGGTTTCTATCCTGGGATTTTGTCCCTTCTCAATTCGTTCTCTTGGGGGATTGTAACAACTTCCAAGGTTTCAGTTAAGAATAGTGAAGCCCAGCTTCACTCTGATTCCTAAGCTCCACAGACCTCTGCCCAGTAGATAACTTCCCTTAAATGTCTCCTTAGCCTTAAGAGCTCAGTGTGTTTCCATACAAAGCTCTCAGCTTCTCCCAGTAGTCCGCCCCATTTATCCTATCCAGTGAGGGGGCCCATGTCTTAGTTGCTAAACCCCAAAAAACTGGCTGTTGTCTTAGGATCTTACCTTTCCCTAGATATGCACTATCAACATATCTAATCACCTCTTTGGTGATTGCAAGGGATGCTAATGAAAGGGAAGGGGAAAGCAAACGCTAAGTTAGGGACCACCTAACCTCAAATCCTACAAACTAGTGTAATTACTCTGGCTCCTTCTAAGACTTAATATTCACAAAAATTAAGATTTTAACAAAATAGGTGCTGTGAGTTGGCTCACATATTTGGGTGACCTTGATTTATATGGAATTTTTTTTCTCTCTTTTCAAGGTCAAATGCTTATGGGTTCTAATTTGTACCTAAAATTTGTATCCTTTGCTTGTGAGAAGACTGTGAAACTCTTCATTTGATTAACGCTACATAATATGCTTTTCAAGTTGTCAGGACTGTAAATATTCAAATGAAAAAGTCATTGTGCTTTAGTAGCATGTGCACCCTTTGTTCTGGATAATGAGCACAAATATAAAAGCCTAATTATCACTGCTGTTTTACACTCCATGGGGTGTTGACAACGTGTGAGACACCTTATAGGATACAGGAAAAATACAGTGTCTGACCTGAATGAAGATTGATCATCTCTTAAGAGAATCGATTTTTAATTGAACATCAAAAATGCCATTATATTTCCTAAAAGTTGTTTTAAAGAATAATTCTTATCACTATTTTTACTGTTATTGGTAGCTATTAATAGGTATGATAGATTGCATGATGTCAGGTTAGTCTTAAGTGTTAAACATATAAAAATAAAGGTGATATTTATAAAATATATTTTAATCATTTATTTTGTAAATTGACATATGTGACCAATTTGATAGGCTAGGAAGTACAGTCTTGTGAGCTGCCAAATCAATGTTTGATTCAGCTAATGAGATACACTTGTATGTCTGATCCTCTGTTAGGTTCTAATGTTGCAGAGACAACTGGGGCCTGGTCTCTGCCTCACTACTCCTATCAGAAGCCATGCAAGTTATCCATTACAATAACAGAACTACAGGCAAAGGCAAAGGAAGCTCTAAGACCAGTGTGAGCAGCTGTCTGAGAACAGGTAGTCTTAGTGAAGCAGATGACTTGGGATAATAAAAAGGTGTTCCCTAGAAGCGAAAGAAGTGGGAGGAAACTAGATAATGAAGAACATCACTAACAAAGTTATTTAGTAATTCATTGTCTAAATTGGGGGCACTTTTGATAGCAAAAGGGACTTATTTATAATTATAATAGGACAGTAGCCATTATTGGGTAAAGAAGGACAAATGGTCACTCTAGTTATATGCCATGCTCATGTGATAGAAAGTGGCTAAATGGTTTTAAGATTGAAAAGTGATATGAATAAATTTTCATTCTTAAAGGTCATTTTTGGTGGCAATGAGGTAGATCACTAGGAAGAGAGAGAGTGTGGACAGAGTGATCACTTAGTTGACTAACACATTCAGTTCTATAAGTGACTGGGTTAAGAGCCTCATCTGAGACAGGGACCCCAAGAAAGGAAGAGGTAATAGATTTGAAATATTGTTAGAATTTAGAATCAATAGGACTGGTGACTAGATTTGGAATATTAAAAGGAAGAAATATTTTAGAATAACTGCAGAGTTTCTGGGTTGGGTTACTGTCTTGATGATGGTACAACCAATTAATATGAAGGAACAGATGCAGGGAAACCATACAATCAATGTTGGAGTCTAAGCTTGATGGGTTTATGGGGCGCAGTGTGATGGAAATGTCTAGGGTAGATGCTCAGAGGAAAAGTTAAGGCTGTGGATGAAAACATGAAATTATCATAATTCTAAAACTACTTGGCTTCAGTTGAATTTTTCTCACTGTGAGTACTTGCTCGAATTCCTCGAAGGGTCTCCTTGGCTTTTCAATATTAATTCTCTTAATGTTAAGGTGTCTACTAGAAATATAACTCTAAAATCCTTTCTATGTACTCTTGTTTTACAGCAAATGTGTTCTCCAGCTATCTCATTGGAGAAAATTTGCTTGTTTTCATAGCTCTCATTCAAAACATTTTGCATGGGTTGTTTTCAAAGCAATCGCAGATGAAATTTACAGGGCACTGGTAGCCCACTGACAAATACTGCATAATGCCACTTAGCACCATTATGCTTGAGGGTATGACCCATTCCCCACATTCCATTCTATGGTATCATCTGTCATTGTCACTGAGGTACATTTAGGTGTATTACAATGAAACCATCCACCTAGAAACACTACTGTAAGCTCAAACATACAAATTCTTATTCACTTACTATTCAAACAGTAAGGCCTTTAGTGCTTTTAAAGGTGGGAGGGTTCAGACAGCAGCAGATGCTCTCCCAATGGGTAACTTTAATTAGAATTACGATGCTTATCATGGTTGAGCTGTACAAATCTTTGAATTTCTGCCTCTGAGCTTGCTATGAACCCATTTTTCCACATTTTTGTGGGTTACAGACTACCAAAGTTTGTGTAATATAAACCTTTATTAGTGGGCAGAATCTTCAAATAATTTTTAGTTAAGTAATTTAGTTAAGCAATTAACCCTGTAGCAGATTTGATGAAGTCACTCTCGCACTTGGACTTTTTCAATGGCTCCCAAAGCCTCTAGGATAAAATTTCAAGGCTTTGGGAGGCTGGGAACCATGTATTCATCTTAATATCCCCAGCATTTCACTCAACACCTGGAACATGGGAGTTGTTCCATAAATGTTTGTTGAGTGCAGTGAGTGACTGAAAAAATAAATATGCTTTCTGTGGCATCCTCTTCCCCAGAATTCTAGCATTCCCTATTTCCCTCCCTTCCCTTTTCCTCTGAGCTTTCTTCCCAACCCTATGGACCCTGCATTCCCTCTACCCTCTTTAAGCCATATTCTTACTCATGCTCAGAGCAGCTCTGGGCTCCTGTGACCCATTTTTCCATGCAGCTGTCTCAGGATTATGGAATATTGTTTTAGGATTTCACTCTCTAGGACTAGCCACAAGTGAAGAATCTTCCTGAGTAATTTTTTCACACTTATAAAGGAACATATTTTCAATCAACCAATAAACAGAAATGATTTCTAGTACCTTGTTTATGTCTGAGCCATGCCAAGCTTTGTATATAAAGCCCTGCAAAAATACAGTTGGCAGTTAAACACACAAATTTGAACTGTTCAGGTCCACTGATACATGGATTTTTTTCAGTAAATACAGTACAGTAGTGTAAATGTGTTTTCTCTTCCTTATGATTTTCTTAGCAACATTTTCTTTTCTCTAGCTTACTTTATAGTAAGAAAACAGTATATAATACATATAACATACAAACTGTGTGTTAATCAACTGTTTATGTTATTGGAACGGCCGACAATAGGCTATTAGTAGTTAAGTTTTGGAGGAGTCAAAAGTTACATGTGGACTTTGGAGGAGTCAAAAGTTACATGTAGACTTTCAACTCTGTGGGGGCTCAGAACCCCTTAATCTTCTTGTTCAAGGGTCAACTGTACATGTCCCTTTTCACATGTAGGCACTGTTTTATGTTTATATAGCACTTTGAAACTCATATTATTTCATTTTATTTTAGTTTGTCCTCACAGCAATCCTATGAGGTAAATAGGGCAAACGCCAGTTCTCGATATTTTAAAGACAGAGAAAGTAAGGTTGTGAGAAGAAAAATGATTGGTTGGTAAATAGCAGCTGACACTGAACCCCCGCCTTTGACTCTGGATTCCATTTACTATTCACTAAACTGAGGTGATGAATGTCTTCTATCATCACTGTGTGGTGTAGTTATTCTTACCGAGTAATGTCTGAGAGGTGCATGTATACTTTGGCATTAGTTTCCTCCAACTCTTTTCCCAAACCCTCCCTAGAGGAATATTCTTTACAGCACCACCATGTTCCTAAGCAAGAACAATGGAAGATGCACTTCTTATATGAATTCTTGTGTTGTTCCAGAGGTGATAGTTGAGTGTTAGAGTGCTTCCACCACCTGGGCATGTGTCAAAAGTTGCCATAGCCATAGATAACCTTGTTACTGGCCCAACTTCCTGACAGCTACATGTCTCAGGGGATGGAGGAGACAACTAAGAAATGGCTACTCTGGGCATAATTTTGATTCAGAGAAGGAATTTATTTGTGAATTAGAAGGCTAAAGGAAACTTGAGGAAACATGGCCATGTCATCTTAAAGCATTGAGTCTCCATCTTTAGGAAGTGAAAATAGCTTCAGCAGTTTGTTCAAAATGCATAGTGCTGGTTTCCACCTCCCAGAGATCCTTGGCATCTGAGGTGGTATCTCAGATTCTACATTATCAGGTGCCAGTGTAGATAACTAGAGGGTAGACTTTGACTTTGAACAAAATGGTGTAAGAAACACTTGCTAGAGTCTGTGAGGGATTATAAAAAGATGTTTGGGGTTGACTGTCTTGGGTCCATCTATTTCTGTTATTACCTTGGGAAACATCCTTAACTCCTAAGGGCTTTAGTTCCTTCATCTGTAAATCAAGGACCTCTCCAGGAACAGAAACAGAATACCTCCTGCCTGATGAGTTGATCTAGAGGCTTTAATTATGTTTGCAAGGGAGCTTTATAAATTGTTATATAGTCAGTGATAGTGGGCATTCTAATGCTCTACTTTGGTTTGTCCTCAACAACAACCATATGTGATAAAATTTACAAAGTTTCAAAGAAAAAAACTCCTTGATTCTATGCCACAAGATTGTAGAGGGAGAAAAGAACTGACAAGTGTAGCTTTCAAGGGTTAAACTTTGCTTGTATTACTGGTTTTGACTTTAGCAGGAAAGAAAGGGGCATGGGACCTAAAGAATCCACCCCACCTAGTGAGTCAGAGAGTCCCCAGTGAGCACACATTTTAAAATCAGATGTATAATAATAAAAAGGAAGTAAAATACCAAGGACAAATAAAACTTTACAAAATTATAACAAGGAGAATCTGGAGCAAAAATAGTTGAGATTTGCAAAAAACACCAGGAATAACCATAAAGGGTCATTTTATTTATGTTTAGCATATTCGTTTTCTACGACTACATAAAGATGTACTTCAGGCAGCCATTTATTATCTCATAGTCTCCATGGGTTAGGAGTCTGGGTACAGTTTCACTGTGTCCTCTACTCAAAGCCTCACAAACCTGTGATCAAGGGGTTGGTTGAGCTGTGATCTCATCTGAGGCAAGCTACCCTCCCAAACTCATGATGGTTTGCTTTTTTCGGGGCCAGTGGGGAGACTGAGTCTCTGTTGCTTCAAGCCTGAGCTCAGGGAAGACCTAAACTTTCTTTTAAAGGGCTCTATAGATTATTAGATCAGGCGTACCCAAGGCAACCTTTCCTGTGATTAACCCAAAACAAACTGATCGGGGCCTTAAGCACATCTGAAAATCCCTTTGTTTTGCCATATGAGTAGCACAATCACATGAGCGATATTCTATCAATTTTGCCGTATTTTGTTGGTTAGAAAAAGGTCACAGATTCCACCTACTCTCAAGGGGGTGGTATTGCCAAGGATACGACTCATTGTAGGACTCCCAAGACGTGTCTCCTCCATTTGGAGACAAAAGACCCAGTTCTGTTCTGTAGAACATTTCATTTATTAGCAACACAGTATGTACCAGGTTCAGCACTAAAATCCTGAGATAAATAGGTCAATTTCTCTGCCTATCTTTAGATAGTTTGCAAGGTATAAGCCAGAAGTTTGGGGCCAATGAAGAGAAAACAAATCTCTGTCTCATGTTTCTAACTTCCTATGAAAACACTGTGAAGGGGAATAATCTTCAGCTGAAAAGAGCAGACATCGGGGGAGGAATGGAGACCCTTGGTGGATGAAGGAATTATACAAAAGCACTTCACTACTCCAAATGCATTGATGACTATTCACCTGATAAATATCATTGATGGCAGGATAAAAACTTATAAATAAGAGTACTGAAGTGCTGTCAGTCATCTTTGAGCAATCAAGCAGAGAAGTGTTGAAACACTGACTTAGGGAAATATTCTAATGAAAATTTGTGCAATGAATATTATTTAGAAGGACCATATATGCAGACATTATGCTCAAACTCAATGATTCTATTGGGTGGTGAAATCAGTTCTGGGCTCTCCTCTCTTATGCAGACTTTGCAGACCTGAGCACGCAGTGTCAGGGGGTGATCACATTGTCTCTCCGGCCCTGAGGAGATACAACTGATATGTAGAAGAATATGTTTATACTTTCTTTTGCTGGTTAAAGCATAGAGCACAACTGGAAATGCAATTGGTTTCCAAAGACCCTGAATCACTTCACTGAAGCTTATTGTATAAACCAAAGCATCCTCTTCCTTTTTCACCTTCTTTTTTTTTTTCTTTTTTCTTTCTTTCTTTTTTTTTTTTTTTTTTTTTTGAGACGGGGAAAGAGAGAGAGAGAAAGAGAGAGAGCACAAGTAGGGAGGAAGGTCAGAAGGAGAGGGAGAAGCAGACTCTCCGCTGAGCAGGGAGCCTGATGCGGGGCTTGATCCCAGGACCCTGAGATCATGACCTGAGCCGAAGGTAGACGCTTAACTGACTGAGCCACGCAGGTGCCCCTCACCTTCTTCCTTTCTCCTAGTTTTGATGCTAGGGAAGAAAAGAGTAGGGGAAGGGAGGAGAAAGAAAGAGAGATACATTTAAAGCTAAGGAGCTGATGTGTAGGACCAGCCTTTGGAAACAGATCTTATGCGCTACCGTCTTCCTAAGTGATAGGCATTTTCCAACCCTGTCTTGCAGGCCTAGCATTTCCCCAAGAATAACCTAACAGAGCACTCAAGATAATTCCTCAAAGGCCAAGAACTTAAAATATCTGCTGCATGTTCTTCTATCTCTATTCCCCAAGCAATCAGGGATCATTCTTCGGCACAAGGAAGAGTGTTTTCTTTGTCACTGCTTTGCAGGCGACACAAGCCAGCACAGCTGTGCCCGTACACGGCCTCTGTGCTGATCTACCTAACTTCCTGCCTGCCAGAGAGCTCCCATGCACCACTGCTCTACAACTGACAGAATTTGTTTCAATTCGTGGAATTTGCAGCAATGTGTCCCGTGAGTGTCCTTGTCCGGAATGATTTTTCTCTTTATATAGCCTCTCTGAGTCAGGTCCCTCTGGACTTGTAGTGGAAGATGATGAACAGAGCCTGGGAATACGACTATGCCCAGAGGCCACACATGCTTCTCAGGGGCACCAGAGGAGAAGCTGTTTTAGGCCAGGCATTGACCTCTTGGGATTGAGATCCATCCCAAGCCATATGCACCCCTCTTTTCACTCAAAACCATCAAAACTCTAAGTAAAAAAATAATGGAACAAGCACACCTCTCAGACTCATTTTCCTCTGGTTGAGTCCTATTCTCTGCCATGGTGGAAGAGAATTCAGAGGTCTGAATCCCTTACCACTGCAGGCAGGACCCTGAGGTTTATCTCACCCTCATCTTCTGTCACCACCTCAAACAAGCTGGAACTGTTTCAAAACTCCTTGTAGACTCCAAACACATCCTGTTCTTTTAGATCTGTGGAAAAGTTCACCGTTTTCTTGGGCAGAAACATCTTTCCTCACTTGCCTCTATGAAGCATCTGTTCATGTCTCTGAAAGGACTTAACTTTGCCATCATCATGGGTGACCCTTTCCTCTATGAGCCACCCCTCACCCGACTCTGACCCCAGGCATGTTGTCCTCTGCTCTCCGCTCTAGCATGTGCCATGGTGGATTAGGATGATTTGCTTTTCTGTCCTTTCACTATGTCTAAGCACAATGAGAAATGGAACCGTGTTTTATTTTTATACCCCAGTCCTTAGCACAGGGCCTTTATATAACAATACATATTTGTTAAATAAATGGTGAATGATGCTGACTTCATGTAAAAAGATATAGTGGGAAGGGAGTAGCAGATGAAGAGTCCCCAATCTTTTTTTTTTTTAAGATTTTATTTATTTATTTGACCAACAGAGATCACAAGTAGGCAGAGAGGCAGGCAGAGAGAGAGGGAGAAGAAGGCTCCCCACTGAGCAGAGAGCCCGATGTGGGGCTCAATCCCAGGACCCTGGGATCATGACCTGAGCCTAAGGCAGACGCTTTAACCCACTGAGCCACCCAGGTGCCCTGAAGAGTCCCCAATCTTAAAACAATATGTATCCCTTCGTGCTGTATCTACAGTAAGAGGAACCCTTACACTGATAAATATTATGTTTAGAAAAGCAAACCTCAAAGGACTTATTGTCATTTTGCCAGTACCAACCCCAAGACTTCCGTATGTTGTGGAGACATGAGACCTTATTCTTTCAGGGATGTATACAATGAATTTGTGGGGAAAGGAGTTCACTCTGTGTGTATGACTGTGAGAGTCATTGAGAACCAGGCCTATTGGTTTATAATTGACACAGTGGAAAACACAGAGCCAGATAAAAATTTTGTAAAAAGGCCCTGATGTCGTGAAATTTGTGTGTGTGACAAAATAATCAGAGAATGGCTTTGGAAAGTGGCCTATCCCTTCTCTCCTGCTAATGTGGACATTCCTTCCTCTTCATCACTGATACAGGACTTCTCAGCTTCTACTTGATGCCGTGGAGTTTAGAATTTCATAACAAATAGATGGTTCTGATTATAACTACTCTGTTATGCCCAGCTGAACACTACCTACAGCTTCTGTCCACTTGTCGTAATTTTGAATCTCTGGGACTGCAAAGACTAATCAGCCTCACATGCTGGGGTCTGTTTCAAAGTCTTTCTTCCTGGAAAAATATTCTTATTAACTTGTGAGGATTCACAGTAGCAGATTCTCACTACTTTGTCAAAATCTTCTTTAAAATCGATAGCTACAATTGAACACCTTGTATGAGATACAGTCTAAACAGTGCAGAACAAAATAAGGCTCTTGTTACTTTTAATCTAAATCTGTATTATTTATTGAAACTATATGTGACATGTACTTATATATTTTGGTTGCATTTGTTGTTCTATAGCACATGAAAAAAAAAGTCCATAATTGGAATTTGAACTGCTGTCCAGCCAGGACTTCCCATATCTGCATTTGGGCATTTAAAATTGAGAGGCATAATTTCATCTCCTTTAATATCCATTTTGTTAGTTTTGTTGTAGCTATTCTATCAAAATCATTTTGAGTCTCAATTCTGTCAAGTTGCCCATTAACCATGCATTACCCCTTCGTTTGTCACACAAATTTGACAAACATACCGTCTACTCATATGCCATCACCTAATTCCATTTAATAAACATTTCACATGGTTGATATGTGCCAGACAATGAAGAGATGAAAATAAAATAAATAAGAGAATCCAAATGAGTTCTGCTTACAAGGAGTTTGAAAGGCCCCAGTGAAAATAGTCATTTCCATAAATAACCACAACCGGCCATGCTATACTGATACCTATGTAGAACATAAACAAGGTCTGTGGAGGTGTAGAAATTCCACACGTGTCCTATCATTTAACATCAAGGTTCATGTGATCTGGACGTGCACTAACAGGCATGAAAAGGAGAGGGTGAGTGTGATATCGTGGAAGGGTAGAATAGACAGAGCAGAACAATTATATGTGGGATACAAAAAAGAAGGGAAGTGGGGGTTACGCTGGGGTTTTTGAACAAGTAGCTTTGAAGAACAATTGCATCAGTTAGGGTCTGGCAGGAAGCCGTTGGCATGTCTTGGTGGAATATCCGATAAGTGTTTAACGGAGGGACTTTTTACAAAGATGAGGGCAGGGAAGAAGGGAATCTACAGGGCTAGCAATAGGGGTGCTGAGGGATCAGCATACTTGCCCAGGAGGAGCAAGGCAAGGAAGCAGTTACCTGAGTTGAGTGTCAGCTCCCAACAGGAGTTGTGGTCTTTCGTAGAGGAATTCAGCCAGTCCCGGTTCAACTGGTAGACAGGGATGTTGAGATGTAAATATCTTGACCCCACTCTTATCCTGTAGCTGCCTCCCATTGACTGATACCAACCAGAAGCTGGAGGGCAAGGGAGCCCAGGTACAGAACCATGTGAAGAAAGGTGAAAACAGTGGGTAGTAAATTGAGAGTGACAGGTAGAAAACCTCTATATGAATGTGCTGTTACCACTTTATTTTATCAAAATTGTTCGTAAAAGATTATTGGCTAAGACCAGGGGTCTTGTGAGCCAAAGAGACATCCCCACCAGCTTGATATTGATTTGCTCATCAACCTCATGTATGAAGTTGTGTCATAAGGTTTATTAGGGATAGCAGCACACACACATACACACACACATACATGCACAAAAAGTGAGCCTATAAAAATTAATGTTCAAATAATGTAAATTGGCCTAGGACATCTGTCTTTCAGCTATTTATTGACCTATTCATTATTCCAGCCTATTTGGAAGCCACTAAATTTAATTAATGCCACACACAACTTCAAATCCCATAAGTATAACATGCTGTCTCATACCTCTTTTAAATCATATGTTAGCCAATTTCCACTTTACAAGTCATCATTCCCTATAAAACTTCCAAATGAGAGTATGGGTACAAGTAGGGTATTTAGCATTGCCTTGTCTTGTCTATGGCCCTATCAGTTTCCCCATCTATATTACAGAATCTTTGTAAAAATAGACTATGTCCTGGTTGCTTCAGTTGGTGTTTAGTAAATGATTGTTGAGTAGATGAATGAATGAATGAGTGAATGAAGTGATCAAGTGGTAGAGGAAATGGTAAACAAACAAACAAACAAACAAAAAACAACAAAAAACAAACAAATCAGTATCAGCCTTGTTTCTTTGTGTATCCTTGGAACAATTTCCCTCTTACATTTATAATAACGCTATACACTTTCATCTGTCATTCACATCTTTTCATAGCTATTCTGTGGTAAATGAGATTTTCTTAGAGGCCATAAAACAGTTCAAATCTGCAATTTCATTAGGCATTCAACTTCCACCATAAAACTTAATGACTAAGCAGATGAACATGGAGATGATTTTGTAAGAATAAAATGCATAGGCATACACATCATAATTGCAAGGCTACTGTACAGCTTAAGCAATTCAGACAAGCCAGCTGCTCTGAAAAGAAACACGGCTGCCTTCCTGACAGCCTTTATCAGCTGAATTGTGCTCACAACTCTCTTTCAATGCATACTTGATTTTGATTGGAATATTCTGACTATATCATGTGTTAAAATCACTTGGCCTCGAGTATTCTATCTTTTCAAGAGCATGATGCTTGTTGATTAGTCCAATTATATATCTCCTTTTCCAACCTACAAATTTATCTCCATTTCACAGATAGAGAAATCAAGGCAAAGTCAATTTAAGTCATATAACAACTTGGCACCATAAGCAGGAGTACATCTGGTAAGAGAAGTGTGTTTGTATTATATCCTAGTTAAATACTGCTAATTAGATTTATATAAAGAGATAGTAGTTTTTGTGAAAGAGTCCTGTGGCAGATAGATTGTCGTGGAATTGTGAAGTACAAATTGATACAATCTTTCTGAAGAGCCACTTGTCGATACCTATTGAGAGGAATAAAAATATGCATTGTCAGTGTAATTCGATTCTAGGAATTCACACTGAGGTAAGAATCAGGGATGTGTCAAAAGATTCATGTACAAAGACAGGGTTAATACTACTGTGCAGTAAGTACCAGCACAATGTCAAGCATATAGTGAGTGCCCCAAATCATTTCATTTAGCCTGCATTCCTCCCAATGAGAGAGGTATTGTTCTCCCCATTATTCCCTATTATGACCCCTAAAAGCCTCTCTGTTAAGGAAGAAGATGGAAACCAGAAAAGGAGACTGAGCAGGTATAACTCCTGAGGTGAGTGGACGGTGTGGGGTCTGGGAAGTCAGGCAAAGAAAATATTTCAAGGAGGAGGACATGACAACCAGGTCAAATGTTATTGCGAAGTTGAGTAAAATATGGATTAAGACTTGAATTTGGCAATGTAAAGGTCACTGTCGACCTTATAACTGTTTCATCAGGAATGTTGATTACAAAACTTTATTGGAGTGGTTTAGGGAAGAAAAACAAACTGAAAAATTGAAGAAAACAGATAATAAAAGCTCTTTATCTGAGCTTTGTTATAAAGGGGGTCAGTGAGTGGAAGGTAATAACAGCTCAAGGAAGAGTTTGATCTTTGTTTAAGAAAAAAGACATTGCAGCATGTTACGTGACAGGATTGTTATTGCAAAAGAAAATGCTATTTTTAGAAAGAGAGGTTAGTTCTGAAAGTGATATCACTGAGTGGGTGAGAGAAGATGGGCATTGCCTGAGGGGTTAATCTTACATTGGGTCCTGGACAGTTAATCTCTTACAAAAGAAAGAAAGGCAGGGCATGTGCGTTCATATGGTTGGTAAATTTTATGATGGGAAAAAGATGCATATCTCTTCTGACTTGTTTCTATTTCCTCCTGAAATTAAAAAAAAAAAAATGTTGACAGTGGAGTGTCTGGAGAAGGAAGGGGTTTTAGAAATTTGAGGACAGACGTCAAATAGATTTTTGGAGAGTGAGAATATAGATTGACAACTCAAGTACAGAGAGGATGGCCAGGCAGTATTTAGGGTCTACTTATCAGTAGACAGCTGTGAGACAGAGAAGTTGGGAGGCAGAACGTAATAGCAAAAGCCTGAATGGGGGTAGCTTCTTCTCTTCAGGGAAAATAAAAAATGGGAAAAGGTCTAGATGTGGTTATGAGACCCTAGAAGTCCTGTACCACGTAAGATAGGGCACAGAAAACAAAAGTACAAAAACAAAACAACCCCTTCTTGGAAGTGATTCAGGAGAAATAATGTTCTTAGAGGCAGGTTCAGAATGAATTAAAGCAAGAAGGTTAGGAGACGATCCAGAAAAGAGTAAGAGGATGTACAGGATTTTAGTGATGATAGGCTTCCAGAATTGATTCAAAATGTTTGAAGTTGACAGTGAAAAGTGTCTGGAAGTGAGGCTTGGACATCTTGGGTTGCCTGAGGTTAGCAAGGATACAGGGATGGTGCAGTGTGGTATGCCCTGAGTGTTTCTCATAGAAAGCTTTGTATTCTATTTATAGTCCATTACTGGGACTGATTCTGGGTCTGTTGAATTTAGTCAGTTGGGGAGTATAGATGGGAGAATATAGTCGTAACCTTACTAGGAATAGTGTAGAACACTCAGCTCCTCCTTACTATAATTTTTGTCAGTATCTAGATGAAGAAAGGATGGTACATTGATAAATACTTGTAGGATCACACTAGTGGTTCTTATAGTTTAGTAGTAATGCAACAGTAGAAATCAAAATTGAATAATAAGAATGAATCATGTAAAATTCAAATAACAGCAATTCTTTTAGATGTGATATTGTACTGATACTGTGTGTATAATTTTTATTTCATATATTTTTCTTTCCTAAAATTAGCATGGATATATTTAGAATCAGTAAAATCAATTCTCATTTATTTGTGTATCGTTGTCATCCATTTATTGTTTCTGTCCTTCCAATTATGGACTCATATATTGGCCTGTGAAAAGGCAATGTAAACAAAAATAGAGAAGAATGAGAGAGCATGGGATAATAGTACCATAAGAAAAGAAGAACAACAACAAAACAATTGAAGGTATTCCATTGTGTGGGTATAGCACAATTTTTCTATTCATCTGCTAATTGACTTTTCGATTGTTTCCACTAGAGAGTTAGTAATGTGTTGTATAATAGCTCTGGACTTTCCACTCCCAATTGCTTCTCCTCAGCTGAGGGAGATCTCTGAACTTCCCCTGGATTTTCCCTCCCTGAGCTTCAACCTGCCATCTCTCTCCAAGCAGTAAACTAGGGCAATCTTAATGCTCACCTTCTTTCCTTGCTCTCAGGAATCATGGCCCTGTGATGTGTGATGTCTAATGTCAGAGAGCCACGTGTTTTGTCTTGTTGTTGTTGTTGTTTTCAGCTGAAAGGTTAAAAGGACTTCCTCCATCTTGGGCTGAAGCCGAATTGCTCTTTACTTATTCCTTCATACCCCATTTGAACAGCTCTCCTCTGTAAAGAATTCTTTGATAACCATTGTGGTAGGCAAAATAATCACCCCCAGTGATGTCCATGCCCTGATGGACACGGTATTCTGATATTCTTCAGAACCTGTGAACTTGTTATTTTACGCAGGAAAAAAGAACTCTGCAGATGTGATTAAGGTGAAGAATCTTGCAAAGGGGAGAGTATCCTGGATGATTCAAGTGGGCTCAATCAAATCATAAATCCTTAGAACCGAAGGACTTTCCTAGCTTCAAAGACCAAAGAGATGGCTGAGTGAAAAGGACTTGATTTGTTGTTGCTGGCTCTGGTTTTAGGAAGATGGAAAAAGGGAGCCACATGCCAACAAATGCTGGTGACCTCTAGAATCTAGAAAAGGCAAGGAGATCAGTTCTCCTCTATAGACTCCAGAAAAGAACACAGTCCTGTGTTTGAATTAGCCCAGTAAAACCCACATTGAAATTCTGACCTACAAAATTACAAGATGTAAGTTTCTGTTGTTTTAAGGTTCTAAGTTTGTAGTTATTTATTACAATAGCAATAGAAAACAAATATGTCTGCAGAAAAATTTAAATTTTTAAATGGATAAACTATAAAAATAGATAATAAAGAATCTATATTTTGTTATGCAATTTATTGCTTATACTGCCACCATTTCAATATCTACTTGTTAAAATATTCTCTGAAGTTTTTTCCAACCAGGGCTCCATAAACTCTAGTTCCACAGCTGACATTTTGTAGCTGGAGTTCTAGTTTTATTAGTTTCTTAGCCGTATGTCATTTATTTGCTAGTCACTAGGCGAATTCAGTACATGAGATACTATTCTATCCCTTTCACTTTATCACCGTGGTAATAGTTTTACTTAGCAGGGTAGTTTGTGTCAAAAAGACAGAGACTGATTTAGGATCAGATTCTAAGAATATAATTCTGGTTTTATTACTGTATCACCTTGGGCACTTCGTCTCTGTAAAATAGAGTTCATGTTGGTCTGGCTTTGAGACAACAGCATTTACTCCTGCTCAGCAGTCCTACAGCAAGTGAAAACAGAGAAAGAACTCAACGTTTTGTTGTTGAATTGTTTTCTTTTTTTCATTTTGAGAATGAAGAATTAATAAAAGATGAGAAGATTTTATTTATTTTTTAAAAAGATTTGTATTTATTTATTTGACAGAAAGAGAAATCATAAGTAGGCAAAGAGGCAGGCAGAGAGAGAGGGGGGAAGCAGGCTCCCAGCTGAGCAGAGAGCCCGATGCCGGGCTCAATTCCAGGACCCTGAGATCATGACCTGAGCCGAAGGCAGAGGCTTAACCCACTGAGCCACCCAGGAGCCCCTGAGAAGATTTTATTTAGAGACTAAGAATTATATTGTAAGTCAGCATACAAAAAAAAAAAAAAAAAGAGTATATGTGAAGAACACCTTTTTTAAAAAAGATTTTATTTATTTATTTGACACAGAGAAAGAGAGATCACAAGTAAGCAGAGAGGCAGGCAGAGAGAGAGGGGAAGGAGGCTCCCTGCTGAACAGAGAGCCCGATGCTGGGCTCAATCCCAGGACTCTGAGATCATGACCTGAGCGGAAGGCAGAGGCTTAACCCACTGAGCCACCCAGGCACCCTATGAAGAACACCTTTTTTTTTTTTTTTTTTTTAACGATTTTATTTATTTATTTGACAGAGATCACTAGTAGGCAGAGAGGCAGGCAGAGAGAGAGAGAGGAGGAAGCAGGCTCCCTGTGGAGGAGAGAGCCCGATGTGGGGCTCGATCCCAGGACCCTGGTATCATGACCTGAGCCGAAGGCAGAGGCTTTAACCCACTGAGCCACCCAGGCATCCCGTGAAGAACACCTCTTTAAGTAATATAAATTTTACAAACATTGAAATGCCATTTTAAGTGAACAATTTTTTTTTTTTTGCTGAAGTGTAATTAACATACAGTATTATATAATTAGTTTCAGGTGTGCAATATAATGATTCATCAATTCTATATATTACTCAGTGCTCCTCTTGGTAAGTATATCTTAATCTAACCCTTCACCTATTTCACCCATCTCTCCTCTGGCAGCCACCAGTTTGTTCTCTGCATTTGAGAGTCTTGTTTTTGTTTTTTGTTTTTTGTTTTCTGTTTGTCTTTTTTCTTTGTTCATTTATTTTGTTTCTTAAATTTCATGTATGAATGAAATCACATGGTATTTCTCTGACTTCTTATTTCACTTAACATTATATCCTCTAGGTCCATCCATGTGGTTCCGAATGGCAAAATCTCATTATTTTTTATGATGGAGTAATATTCTATTATGTATGTGTGTATATATATGTGTGTGTGTGTGTGTGTGTGTGTGTATGTGTATGTGTATACATACCACTTCTTCTTTATCCATTCATGTATCCATGGACACTTGAGTTGCTTCCATATTTGGACTATTATAAATAATGAGGAAATTAACATAGGGATGCATATATCTTTTCAAATTAGTGTTTTCATTTTCTTTAGGTAAATATTCAGTGGTGGAATTAAAATCATATGGTAATCCTATTCTTCATTTTTTAAAAGATTTTATTTCTTTATTAGAGAGAGTGAAAACAAGAGAGATCACAGAGGGAGAGGGAGAAGCAGACTCCTGGCTGAGCAGAGAGCCTGATGCCGGGGTCGATCCCCGCACCCTGGAATCATCACCTGAGCCAAAGGCAGATACTTAACTGACTGAGCCACCCAGGTGCCCCCCCGCCCTTTTTAAAATCATGTTCTTAATTTATTAAGGAACTGCCATACTATTTTCCATAGTGACTTCCCCAGTTTACATTCCTACCAACAATTATTTCTCATGGTTTTTTTGTTTTGCTTTGTTTTGTTTTTTTGTTTTGTTTTAGCCATTCTGACAGGTTGAAGGTGACATCTAATTGTGGTTTTGATTTACATTTCCATGATGATTGGTGATGTTGAGCATCTTTTCATGTGTCTTTTGGCCACTTACATATCTTCTTTGGAAAAATATCTATTCAGGTTGCCTGACCATTTTTTAATTGGATTACTTGCAGGTTTTTTGTGTTGAGTTATATAAGTCCTTTATATATTTTGGGTATTGAACCATTTTTGGATATAACATTTCCAAATATCTTCCTTCACTTAGTAGGTTGCCTTGTCATTTTGCTGATGGTTCCTTCACTACCTCATAGAACGCATTTGGAAGCCTTCTTTCCTCTTCTACTTTTTGGAATAGTTTGAGAAGAATAGGTATTAACCCTTCTTTAAATGTTTGGATGAATTCACCCTGTGAAGCCATCTGATCCTGGACTTATGTTTGTTGGGATTTTTTAAATTACTGATAAATTTTCATTGCTAGTAATCAGTCTGCTCAAATTTTCTATTTCTTCTTAATTCAGTTTTGGGAAATTATGTTTTTAGAAATTTATCCCTTTCTTCTGCAATGTCCAAATTGTTGGCATGTCATTTTTTATAGTATTCTTTTATGATACTTTGTATTTCTGTGATGTTAGGTGTTATTTCTTCTCTTTCCTTTCTGATTTTATTTGAGTCCTCCCTTTTTCTTGATGAATATGGCTAAAAATTTATCAATTTTATCTTCTCAAAGAATCAGCTCCTCATTAAATTGATCTGTTCTATTGGTTTTTAGTGCTCATTTCATTATTCCTGCTCTAATCTTTATTATATCCTTCCTTTGACTGGCTTTGGCTTTGCTTATTCTTATTGTTCTAACTCCTTTAGGTCTAATATTAAGTGGTTTATTTGAGATTTTTCTGGTTTCTTAAAGTAGGCCTATATTACTAAAACCTTCCCTCTTCGAAATGCTTTTGCTGCATCCCAGAAATTTTGGGCCATTGTGTTTTCATTTTCGTTTGTCTCCATATATTTTTTTATTTCTTTGTTGATGTTTTGGTTGACCCATTCATTTGTTAGTGACATATTACTTAGCCTCTATGCATTTGTGTTCTTCCCAGTTTTTTTTTTTTCCTTATGATTGATTTCTTGTTTCATACTGTTGTAGTTAAAAAAAAAAAAAAAAGTATATGTGTGTACTGGTGTGTGTGGTTATCCTCCCCTCTCCACAGGAGTCACTTTGGATTGGTGCTGGTCCCTGCTGGGGCTGCTTGCAGGGAGTGTTAGGGCAGGAGCCACCTAGGAGGCATGCCTACCAGTGGCGCATGTTGTCTGGGGTGGATTCACAGAAAAACACGTGGGCAGTGCATGGTGCTTCAAGATAGGTAGTGAGTGTTTTCTCTGGTGTCCACAAGTGTCCTGCTATCTAGTCTGGGGGTAGAGGAAGAAGTGGCACCTGACACTTCTGTTCTTGGAGAAGTTTCCTAAAAATCCCTACTTCTCACAAATTCTGAGATAAATACATAAATCTTCCCATATACCCCAGGTGATTTTCAGACTGCTGCTTCTAGGCAATATCTCTGTGAGTTGATTTGTTGTTCTGGCTCTTGAAGGGCAAGGATGCCATTTCCTATCACCCTCTGGCTCTCCTGGAGCTAAGCCCACTGATTTTTAGACTATTTGGAATTAAGCCTTGCCAGTTGTAAAAATTCATGAAGTTAAGCCCAATGGTTTTCAAGCCAAATACTGTGGGGATTTGTCTCCCCAGTGTGGTTTCCCCATGCCTGGGGTGTCTGTTATGGGATGTGGTCTGCTCACTTCTCCATTCTTGTGGTGTCTCTCCAGTTCGTGGAGTCTCACCAGGGATTTGGTTGCCAACTGTGTCTCTGTCCCTCTTTCTCTTTTCGATGTGGCCTCCTCTCTACATTTAACTGTGGAAAAATCTATTCTGCTAGTTTTCAGATCATTTTCAGAGTTAGTTGCTCTGACGTGGCTGTTACCTCAGCGGGTCCATGAGAAGAGGTGAGCTCAGGATTTTTCACTCTGCCATCTTCTCATTAATCTAAATGCATAATTTTTTAAGTTTTGTTAACTATATACACCTGTGTAACTATCACTTGAATCAAGATATAGAATAGTCCCATGCCTGAAATATGTTCCTTTGTTCTCCTTTCAGTCTATTCTTACCTGTCTTGGGCAAACACTGGTCTGACTTATATCACAATAGTTTAGTTATGGAATCAAACATTGTGCACTCTTCTGTGAAAGGCATCTAAAGGCATCTCTCACACACACGTAATATTTTTGGGATTCATGAACATTCATAATGTTGCATGTGTAAGTAGTTCATTCTTTTCTTTTATTCATATCTGATTAGCTTTATTAAAAAGCAATACACACACTATGGGGAAATAAAGATTTCCTCTGTAAAAAAAAGCCTGGACTCCTGAGATAGGGCAATGCATATGATGGAAAGATAGGGAATCTGATTTCCCTTTCCCTAAAAACATTGTACTCTTCCTCTACCATGAGAAAAACATGTAGCCATTTGTCTCATTAACTATATCTAAAAGGACAATACATCTTTTCTTATCTCCCTGAAAGGGCCAAAAGGTGACAGCTCAAATGATGTTCAAAAACCCCCATGGTGGGGTGCCTGGGTGGCTCAGTGGGTTAAAGCCTCTGCCTTCAGCTCAGGTCATGATCCCAGAGTCCTGCGATCGAGCCCCACATCGGTCTCTCTCCTGCACAGGGAGCCTGCTTCCCCTTCTCTCTGTCTCTGCCTGCTTCTCTGCCTACTTGTGATCTGTCTGTAAAATAAATAAATAAAATCTTAAAAAAAAAAAAAAACACCCATGGTGCCAGGAATACTGGAGTGCCAGCTCCTCAAGTATTTACAAGACGAAAAAGACAAAGCTCAGATCTTGGAGGCCTGTCTAGGTCGAAAATAATGTAAGAGCAAGGGTCTCTCTGGCCCTTGGGGAGATTTTACTGACATTCCAAAAGGTTAAGTTCAGAACCAAGGAGAAAATGTTTATCTCCCCCTTTTTGGGGAGAAAGGGAGGTAGCTTCAGCTTTAGAGAAATCACTGTTCTGTCTCTCATCTGCTAGGTGTGTTAAAAAACAAAATTCAGGTGAGCAAACTTTTAAAGGTCTTAACAGGAATTCATGAATAGGGCACCGTCTCATCCAGCTGACAGAAGGGAGGCCTAAGAGCTGTACAAAGTGGAAGTCTTTTCTAGGCCAGAAAGGAGGGTAAGATAAGGAAAAGGGTATATTGTTTCTGGCAAGGTCACCTTCCTGGGGCGGGGAGGGGGGGTGTGTAGCACAGGGGTTTATCATGCAGACTAACTCACCACTGCTGATGAGGTAGCTTCGGATTGACTGGTTAAAGGTCACATTCCTGGTGGAGACTGAATCTGCCATTGGTTTAGATATTAAGTCTGGGTTGGCTGATTGAGGCTAACCATGAGTGACTCCGTTTGGGGCCTGTTGTCTCTCTCTCTCTTTTTTAATAGGTGTAATCCACAAGTTGCATGGAAAGTTTACATAATTTGAAGATAAGGAATTCAAGTATACGTGCTTTGTAATTTAACTAAGCTTTGTAATTTAATTAAGCAACTTCATCACTTGCTTAAAAGAAACTAACAATTTCACTCTGTGGAATTTTGTTTTTGTTTTTGTTTTTGTTTGTTTGTTTTATACTACCCCCAAGTATTTTTCAACAACAAGTATTGGAAATATTAAGTTAAAAATATGTTTATCACACCCAATACTGACAAGGTTGAAGTAAAGCTGCAGTAGATGTTGTGGAAAATAATCAGACCAGCCAGAGACCAAGTGACACTCAGAGAAGCAGAACTCGGATTTATTTTACCCTGGCAGACACAGAGGAGCTTGTGCTCGAAGTTCTGGGCCCCAGGCCACTGGGTTATAGGGCTTTTATGGGGGACTGCAGGCAGTCAGGTTACAAGGGCTGTGCTGACTGCTGGTAGGCAAGCTCAAACTAGGGGAGCGGGGTGCTTTAGGCAGACCTGCAGTGCAGGGAGCCTGGAGTGGGAAGCCTTTTACCGAAGCAGAAGCGGCTGGTTATCTCTTTCTCCCAATAGGGCTTTTTTTTTTTTTTTAAGATTTTATTTATTTATTTGAGAGACAGAGATCACAAGTAGGCAGAGAGGCAGGCAGAGGGGGTGGGGGCAAAGCAAGCTCCCCGCTGAGCAGAGAGCCCAATGCGGGACTCGATCCCAGGACCCTGAGATCATAACCTGAGCTGAAGACAGTCTTAAGCCATTGAGCCACCCAGGTGCCCAGCCGGTAGGGCTTCTTATCTCTAGCTTATTGTTAGTAAGTTTCCATCTTCTGGGGCCTCCTGGCCTGGGCCTGCTCTGGGTAATTTTCCTCTTCATAGACACATATGACACTGAGTTGTTGTCAGTTGATAAAAGACTTGGGATAATTGCATAGTCCCATTGGTAATTAAACCCTAGAAAATAATCCAAAATATGTATAACAAGTTACTTGGAGTTGAAATGGCCATATGAATAAAATGTGTATCACCTCTTCTCATATGTCTTCTATATGCTAGAGACTTTGATGTTTCCCATAGCTGGGGTTCAGCTGCATACATATGTTTCCAATAAATTATGAGGGTACAATACAAAAAGAGAGGTATAAAGGGAATAAGAAAGAGAATAGAAGGAGAAAAATCATGGTTCTTGAGATAACTATCTTCAACTAAGAAGGTCATTCTCAAGGCTGGGTGGACTGTGCAGTGATATTCCAAATTCGGGATGATACTATGCATGACCCCAATATCCCTAGAAAACCTCTATTATCTATCTATAAGAGAAAGATATTATAGAAATAAGATAATTACATCAACAAAAGCCCAAACAAAAATCCTTAAAAAAAAAAAATCCTGAAACTTTAAGCACTCTCACAATTCTCTGAAATATTTAGGTATGGAAAAAAAATCACCCAACTATTAGTTAAGCCAATAGGTAAAGAATTAAAGAACTCAGACATTTCTTGGAGTATTATTTAAAATGTGTTAGGGGTGTCTGGGTGGCTCAGTTGCTTAAGCGTCTACCTTCAGGTCATGATCGGAGAGTGCTGGGATGGGGCCCTCTCCCTGCTCACGGGGGAGTCTGCTCTCTTTCCCTCTACTTCTCTCTCTCCCACTGCCCCTCCCCCCACTCGTGCTTTCTCTCACTTACTCTCTCTCAAATGAATAAATAAAATCTTTTAAAAAATAAAAATAAATAAAATGTGTTATGCATCCTAAAATATTTATTGTGAGATTATCTATAGTTGATAGTGATGTCCTATAATAATTTAGCAAAATATGGTACATTAAGTCCTTCCTTGTATCCTCACAGCATCCTGCATATTCTTCTAGTATTTTTTTTTTTACCATACAATTGTTTCTTACTTTCTCCCTCACCAGACTGATCTCTCTGAGAACAAGACTATGTCACAAATGCAGATCATTAAAATCACTCTCTTAGATATCTCCCCAGAGCCTTTGCTCCTCTATCACTATGTAATCTTAACTTGTCAAAACCACAGCCCTGGGTAAAGCTAACTTTGAATCTGCTTCATACCTTTATTCATGTAGCTAAAAATGGCTGGAGAAAATATCCGCAACCACACTGACGGGTGTCTCTTTTCATGACCACAAAGCTCCAAAGGGCCTTTCATCCTCCAAGCAATCAAAAAGTGCTTCTCTGGCCCATTCACTGGCCCAGACCACTATTTTGTACTTTCTCCACTTTATTCAAACCTTCACCACCTTCTCCAGCATCCCCACTATTTGCTGGTCACTTTGCTTCCTGCTTTTCTAGTTATTGAAAAAACTGAAGCAGGTAGAGGAAATCTCCCACATTCTCCCACTACCACACCTACTCACCTTCTAGTTTGTCCCCTCATGCTCTCCCTTCTGCCTGCCTTGTGCTCTGCATTCTTTCTTTACCCAAGGCTATTCCTTCAGCAAATCTCTGTCTCTCTCCTACATCAGCAGTTTTCTCTCTACTACATCATTCTCATCAGCACGCAAGCATGTATTTTTTTTCTTGGAATGAAAAAACAAAACAAAGCAATTCCTCTTGACCCCATTTTCTCTCCCACTTCAACCCCACTTTTTTGTTCAGTATCTTTCAAATAAATTGAATGAATTTTTGCCTCTCTGGTATTTCCCTGGTGCTTGGCACATTATGCTCCTTCGATAAATATTTTTGAAGAACTTATCATGTAGTTGTATAATATGATAGACGTTATTTAAGAAAATGTGTGTAATATGCTGAATGAAAACAATCAGCAAATATTTTTGTGCACCATTTATATAAAATATGAACATATTTTGACAAAGAACAGAAGTTGTTACACAAAAATGAGACAGTTTTGTCATATTAGAAGGATTAAGTGATTGATTGCTATTATATGGGAAGTCCTTTATAGATTTTTACATTTATAAATTTAAGCAAAAGGAAAAAGAGCCTCCATGGCTCATGGCCAGTCCTTAAAAATGAACCTGTTGGACACCTGTGAAACCATGTGCAGGGGTGTCAAGCTACCTGAGTCTGGGCCAAGTAGCCACAACTCAGAACTTTACACTTGACCCATGGCTGGCTAGAAATCAGCCCTCAATCTATTTTTCAAGACTTATCTATTGAATGTCAAGTACTATGTTAGGTGTTAGGGATATAGTGATAAACGTAAGTATCCATGACATTTGATAGATAAATGGAAGAGTCCTGAGTTGGGTTGGGAAAGGTGGGGAGCATATATGGTTTCTTTAAAGAAGTGACCTTGAGCTGAAAGTTCAAGGATGAAATCAGTGGGGTGACAGTGTAAGATGAGGGTGAGACAGAATCATGGTTGAGAGAGATGTGCATATACAAAGTCTGTGATTGAAAGGGGTATGATGCTTTTAAAGAAATGAAAGAAGTCAGAGTAATTGAAGTGCAAAGAATGAGAAGAAGAAGGGCTTAAGATGACAGTAGAGAGGAAGCATGGTTAGACATGTAGGGTTTGTAATCCCTTCTATGTATCTTGACCCTCATTCTTACAACACAGTGAAGCCATTAGGCAATTGTTTAGAGGAGTTATATAATCAGATTTGCTTTAAGGCTTCTTTTGACTATAGATAGTAGCCCTGCTTTCCCCAATTGTCCATGTCATGTCACACATATAGAATGATGATATTTCTTCCACACCCTGGTGAAAGCAAAAGGGGATTTGGTGGTATTTAGGTGAGAGTTGATAAAAAAGTAATTATATTGTCTTTATATAATATAATTAAAATTAGTAAAATGAAATACAAAGAACTAGGAATACAAAGAACTAGGAAAGAACTAGGACATAAACTGAGATGCAATGCATTGGGTTATATATCAAAAGTTGAATTTGTAAAAAAAACTAAAAAATCCAATATAATGTTGAAGCTCTAATTTGTGAAATGTACTTGCGTGCGTGCATTGCTAGAATGGTCATCTTGTAGCTTAGTCACATACTATATGATGCCAGGTGAGGCACAAGTCTATTTGATACAATTATTTGGATCATGTCTCGAGTTGTATCTACAGAATAGCTATAGAAGCTTCCATGTGGCTGGTTCTTTAGTCCCCAAAGGCCAGACTCTGGGTTGTATATGTTGCTCCTTGCACACCTGTAACTCATATATGTCATTGCCTGGGGAGCTCTGCATTTGAGAATGGATTGCAGAAAATTCAAGGGGTTGTACAGCTAAAAAAATTCATGAGCCATTTTATAGCATAGCCAAAGAGGAATAGCAAGTTGTATTAGCATGGTAAATGTATGGATGCAGAAAGTGTATGAATTTGATAGATATTTTGGAGGCAAAATTATAAAATTAATGATGGTTTAGATGTGGAAGATGAGGAACAAGGTGTTAAGGGTGACTTCTAGATATCTGGCCAGTGGGTTGTGGTGCCATTATTCTAGGTAGGAGAGCCTTGAGAAGGTGGGTCATGAAATCAGTCTACACTTGTTACCTTTGAGACATTCATGTGAATATATGGTGTAGACAAATCATTATAATCTGCTAGGAACTCTGTTAATACATTATGGTTAAACTCATTTTTCTTAAAGCACCCTATACTTATAAGATAGATTCTCTTATAAAATTTATTTTCTAAGTGAGGGAACTGAGACCTGGAGTGACCACGTGACTTGCCAGTCACAATCAAGAAGTGTTAGAGCTTGATTTGGGGGCCTAGGCAGTCTGTTTCAAAAGCTCACTATTATATAAACAGCTCATCTGTGACTAACCTCAGCCAAGTCTTCACCTTAATTTCAGCCCTCCTTCTGTCCGTACCAGCCTCTATGGACTTACCTTCCCGGATTCTCCGTAGATGACTCTTCTGGATGTCCCCTTAGGCTACTCAGATTTTTTCTTTACTCTGATCTCCATGAACCCCCTACATCTATCTAGTCTTATGTTCTCCAATCCTCTTATTTTTCTCCTATCTTCTCCTATTCTGGTCTTATGTTCTCTTATAAACTTCATTCTCAGGTTGTTTGCACTAGGCTCCCCAGCAACTACAGTGTGCTCTCTGTACAGGGACCCTCACTGTCACCTCTCCCAGCTTCCCACAAACACGGACTTCAGCTGAGGACACTTTACAGCTGACCAGAACCTTGAGTCATGGAAGACCTGTAGGCTGGCCCACCTAAACCTGTAGATCTGTGAGGGAGAGATCCAAAACTGAGGACTTGATGAACTCATAGAATGTCTCCCTCTGGGACTTTTGTCTCACAGAGAAATATTTTATCCCACATCTAGTTTTGGAGGGTAAAGGGTATTTTATTTTATTTAACAACACAACTTCTTTTTGTTCTCTCCTCATTCCTCTGGGCCAATCTGGTACATTGGACACTGTTCCGAAGATACTCCTCTAAAATTTTCCTCATTCCTAGTTCCTTGGTATAAATCATTCCCGGATTTCATTTTATTCTTGTTTTTTTTTTTTTTTTTAAACCATGACACAATATTTCTCTTCTCCCCTTACTTTTCCTTTATGCTCCTCAGTTCCCAGTATTAGATCCTCATTTTTACCCACTTGTCTCTTATGTGTTCTTTCTCCCAAGGGTATATCTATTCTTTCAAGTTCCGATTTTAACTTTATGGAGGAAAATTATAAACTCCAACCCTGAACATTTGTTACAAGTATTTCTCCAGGCTTTGATGCATATGTCCAATTTTCTGCAAGTTAGTTCCTCTTGAGGAATTATTTCTCATATCAGATATGCCTTATAGTAGAGCCTCTCTGACGTGTTCTTCCTCGCAAAGGTACCAGCCACTTCCAGAATAGTACGATGGCCACTTGCCATTTCCCTGGGGAGTGCAAGTCCTTCCCTTTGCCTCTACTCCTGGTTGACCAGCTATATGTCTGAATTTCAGGCTCCCCCCATGTCAGATCTTAGGTAAAACCCCAAATTTCAGGTTATGGCTTCTGGCATCCCAAGTGCCTACCTGAGGGCCAGGTGATGAAAGAGTTAAATCTTAGAGTGAATTTTGACCAATGAGAAATAGGAGTTGGAAGGCAATCAAGGAGACTGATTTCCCATCTTCCTATAACCCACAGATTAATCCAAAATATGGTTTTTCCACCTAGCCTATATGGAAAAGTCCTGTGAGCTAAGAAATGCTCATTGGTAAGTCACCTTTGTGTCTCTCCTGGGCTCATTGTGAGAGGATGGCCAGTCCAGGAAAGGATCAGTGTATGGTTCACTTCCTTCCTCACTTCACTTGGCTGTACCTTTACCTTTGCTGCTCAGAGTGAACACTTGCAAATAATGCACCACATGTTAATCATCGCCTCAGGCTCTGCTTTCTACAGAAACCAGCTTAAGAGAGCTCTTCAAATTCAATGTTTGGGGGGTGTGTGTGTGTGTAAGAAAAAGAACATTTTTTTTTTTAATCACTCAATTTAACTCCTGTGCCTGTCAAAAATAACAGTTATTCTATCACTCAAGATGAAAATCCCATGGTCATTTAGTGCTGCTCATTCTTGCTTTTATTACTAAAATCCAGACTCTTAGAAGGCCTGTTGATTCTCCCTTCACAGGAGGCAGTTCTCCATTGCCAACCACTGACGTGATTCTGATCCTGCCGAACCTTAATTACTGCATAGACTCCTGCTTTCCTCACACTCTACCAGTGTACAGTACAGTACAATATCATCTTCAGTCTCCAAAACCATGCACATAAACACACACAAAACAGTGTTCAGTGACCTGCTACAAAAATTTGAAACTCTTTCTGGATTTAAAGTACTTTTAATTACTCAGTATTCCCACCCATCCCTTTCTGGTGTAGTTCCAAGCTAGTTTGTTTTTAACCTCTGTACCTTTGCTTACATTATTTCTTTGACCTAAAGCACATTTTCCTCTTAAGTAATTCTTCCCAGATTTTCAAATCCCTGGTTAACACACTCTCCTTCATGACGTTCATGATGAGAAATCTAGAACACACTTCTCTTGAATTCTTTTAACATTAATCATCTGTAAAGTTTAATTTCTCAGTTGCATATTGCTTTATGCTGATCATAAATTGTTTGATACTTTAGTTGTGTTTTCTGAACTAGATGACATTTTTTGACCATAGAAAATGTGTCATTCTTTTTATGTGGACTTAATTATACAGGACACAAAATAGATGCTCAAAACATTTCCTTAGTGACTGTGTCCTTGAAAATGAATAGTCCATGAACTATATAACCAGAAGTGTTTTGGTCAGTTGAGGGCTTGGTAACACTGCCTGATAATAATGACCAGTAATAAGGACAGTTCAAGTTAATGAACAAAGTGATATCAGATGTCCATCATACATGCTTGTGAATGCCACCTTAAAGGGGATTCGGTGATTGAAAACTAAGCATGTATAGCTCATTGCTGTTACAGAAACAATAGTTCTCTTCCTTCATTGTGAGTGATTCTTCAGTGTGAGTGAAAATGCCTAACAGTTACATTTGGACAGGGAGTATGGAATTAGGGAAGCAAGTCACAACTCAGCCTTATCTCTCCAGTACCATTTTAGATCTAGATCAAACTTTTATTGGCCAAAATACTAGAATGCACCAAGCAAGGGACCCAAGAGTAGCTAGGCAATAGGTCAGTGTGGCTGAAGTGTGCACTGAGGTGTGATGAGTGACTGGATATATACTCAGGTTGTAAAAGGTAGAAAATTATGTTAAGGAGTTTGAATTTTATGCTACAGTTAATGCTGTACCACCAAAGCTTTCTAAATAGAAATCTGATCAAATCTGTTTCAGAAAGATAATTTTTTAAAGATTTATTTATTTATTTATTTATTTGAGAGAGACCTCACACAGAGGAAGAAGAAAAGCCCCAGCTGAGCAGGGAGTCTGAAATGGGGCTCAATCCCAGGACCCTAAGATCATGACTTGAACTGAAGGCAGACACTTAACCGAATGAGCTACCCAGGCACCCCAGAAAGATTATTTTTATAGCAATATGGTAGATGGAAACAACAGAGGTGGGAAAGCTGATTGGTAGGTCTATTTTTATGACTGGTTTTCAAACTGTATTTTGGGGGAACACCGAGGCCCTTAGAGATGGGATTGCTGTTGCAAGTAGACTTCTAAGTAAAATTTTGTTAGAAGAAAATATTCTGTAGCTTAAAAAACTAGAAAAATCTGAGCTTACTTAACAGACTGTATGGAAATTATTAGAGAGATTTCAGACATATCTTGAGGCAGATTCAGTTCAACTTGATTATCAATAAGCTCTGTGAGGTTAAAAAAAAAATGAAGAGTTAAAGATTATTGGATGACTACATAGAAAATGTTACATTAACCAAGGTAGAGATCACTCCAGATGGAGGATATTTACAGATAGGGAGCTTCTTTATCAACTCATCCACTGTGTATGGGATGCCTCTGGACCAGTATTTGCCTGAGCAGTCATTAGGTCATTAGAGATTAGGATCTAGAGTCCAGCAGTCAGGTCAAAAATACCTTGGGAAGTCATACATGTTAGAATAGCACCGAAGCCAAGGGGGTGCATGATCTCATCCAGGAAGAAAGTAGAGACCAGAGGAACTGAGATGACAGACTGAAGTCCAGATGGTATCCAGGCCATGAGTATGACCTATCTGCCCACTTAGATGCTTTAACCATTCCAGTGTTTTATGGTTGGTTTTTAAATTTGTCAAATTTTAAAATTTGTTATTTCTGACTTCCCTGGAAAAATTATAGGGTCAAGTAATATGGGGATACCATAGGCCAGGAATAGTATGGAGGTACACCTCCTGCAGATGCACATGAGCTCTCCAGATGAGCCCTTTCACACACACACACACACACCCCACCCCAGGCTATACCAGTTGTTCACAGTTCTTTCAATTCCTCCAGGCATTGGGTCTTCAGCCCCTGAGGGAGAAGGACACTGACAGTGGGACCCAAGAACAGTGGTATTTATTATGAAATAGAGCCAGCAAATGGGTTTGTTATTGTTGTTTGGATTATTTTCTTATTGTTTTTTGTTTGTTCAATTATTTCTTCTTTTGTGTATTTTTTTTTTTTTAAAGGTACGAGGTAAACAGAAGTTCTGTTGTTAGAGTTAGGGGAGAGAAAAGGGTTCTGCAGTGCAATGAACCTAAATGATAATTACTATTTCTTTCCCCCCCCCCCGAAAGATTTTATTTATTTATTTATTTGTCAGAGAGAGAGAGAGCGCACAAGCAGGTAGAGTGGCAGGCAGAGGCAGAGAAAGAAACAGGCTTCCTGCTGAGCAAGGAGCCTGATGCAGGACTTGATCCTAGGGCCCTGGGATCACGACCTGAGCCAAAGGCAGCAGCTTAACCGACTGAGCCACCCAGGCATCCCAATAATTACTATTTCTGAATCCAAGGACCACCATCATATAAAATGTAACATCCCATAATACCATACGATGTCATCATAAGCTGTTAATATATGGGTAGCACATAATAGGTTCGAATATAACATAACCCAATCTACTAATATAAAGTGTATGTTATATTTGGAGTTGGGTAGGACAGCAATGTCAAGGCTAAGGGCATAAAATCTGAAGTCAGCTTCGGTTCAAACTGTCACTGTGCTGGTTACCACCTGTGTGACCTTGCACACTTTATTCTGTCTTTCTGTACCTTAGTTTCCTTACCTATAAAAGGTATTTGTGAAGATTAAGATTAGGGCATCTCTGGTGCATAATGGGTGATCAGTAGAGGTAAATTGTTGCTGTTTCACCCCTTACCGTGCACAGACCTCATCAATGTACTGAGTCTTTGTAAATCTGTAACTAAGCTAGCAGGAGCTAGTGAGAAATTAGTAGCTAACATTTAAATATGATGTGTTGTTTTTACAACCACAACTTTTAAATCTCTATTAGAAATAGCTGAGTACCTTAAGGGTTAAATATCTGATGTTCTGAACATATGGACATTGATAGGTTTCTCTTTGTTTCTGTTCAAAAGCTGTTAATACATGCTCTAAAATATCAGTTATTCAGGATACAACAGTGAATCAGTATTTAGATTACCAGCTCCATCAAGATTTATTATCAGAAAATTCTGTGGAATTTGTAGGAAAAGGAATATTTGCAGAAAGGGTTTTTCCTCTGTGAGGAATGCTAAGTGACTCAATTACACACTCCTGTAAATTTTTATTCAGAAGCTGGATCTGCTGTCTAGCTTCATTTAAAAATCAGTCTCAAAATCTCAGAGTTTAATTTTGGGGTCCAAACCTCATACATATTTATCTTTAGAAAATTGATAGAGGTGTTAGACATTCGCAGTAAGATAAATAATTAAGTTAAAATGAGACTTGGGATTAAAATTTTAAGGAGCTTGCTTTTAAGTGTCTGTCCAGAGAGTTCTTGATTTTCTAAGAGACTGAGTTTTGCTGGAACCAAATGAAGAGAATTTGGGAGATTTTGGGCGCCAAGTCTGCCAAGTCTGCTCTTCAGATGTATGGATCTAAAGGAAGTCTTGAGGAGGGCACATTAAATCATGCTACCTGCCTTGTAATATTTAATAATACATGTTTTGTTCTGAGGAATCCTCAAATTACAATCAGAATATAGGACTTCAGGACTGGAGGAGCCCACAAAGATAATTTAGAGCAGGCCTTCATTTTGTAAAAAAGAAACTGTAGTATGACGTGTGGGCTAATGTAAGAATAATTTATGTATCATCAGTCATATTTTAGCTTTTCAAAGAAATGCAAAGTGTAGTGATGAGCTAGAATCTGTTAGAAACAGAAACTTTGCATTAACTAGTTACATACAAATTGGCTACTAATTCAAAGATTGGCCCGGAATCTGGCAGACAACTTGGTATGGAATGCATAGAAATAGTCAAATAGCCTTTATATTCACCAAACAACCTCATTCTTTTGTCACTTTTATTGGAATGCATAGAACTGGGGTGGGATCCTTGCATTTGAATGTGTATTATATGCATGTCTACTCTCTCCTCCTTATCCAAAGGCATCCAGTAAGAATACAGATGAGCAAAGAAGGTTAATGCATCAGGAATATGGAAAAACTATGGCTAGAGAAATACAAGAAGGAGTAAAAACAAAGACTAGAAATAAGAGAAAAAATACGCAGAGATTACCTCTGATGGTAGAGGTTGGAATACAAGGACGGTATGCAATTGGTCAGCTAGTAAGTGGCAGAGTCTGAAATCTAAGCCAGTTTCCCAGGTCTTAGTGTGTCCCCTGAGCTATGTCATGCTTCTCAAATGTAAATACGTTGGCATGTCTCTTGAGGACCTTGTTAAAACAAGAATCTGCTTCCACGGTTGTGAGGTAGGGTCTGGATCCTCATGTAGGACAAACCTGCTGGCGATGGTGATATGCTGGCGTGCCACTCTTAGTAGCAAGGGACCATATTCTGTATACTTAATGTGGACAGAAACAAAAAGCGAAACAACTTGTCCAGGAAAGGATCTCCTTTAGAATGTTTATCGGCAGCTCTCTAGAAAATGCAAGGCCCCTAGCCGAGCAGTCGGATGGGTTTAATCTCAGTGCCTTAAACTTTTGTTGTCATTGTTGCTGTTTTTCATTCACTTGTGGCCCAATATATGCCTGAAGGAAATAGTTCTGGTTTTGGTTTTTCCCTAGTAAGGCCTGCTATTAAGAGAAGTCAGAAATTATTTCATACTGAGTGAGCACCTGATACCAACTTAGAATACTTTCCTTGGAGTACTTGAATTTTGTCAATACTCAGAGTACCCTAGTTGTAGAACATCGATTCTTTGTCATTGGGTGAGGAATATCTATTTGGGGGCACTAAGGGTTGCTCTCTAACCTTTCCCACCAGGAAATTCTTACATATTCAGCTAACATGAATTTTCATACTGCAAATTTCTCTCCAGCTTTTTCTTATATTCCTTGGCTTTCTACCCCTTTTCATGAAGGACTAACCCAGGAATCTCTGAGAGTTGGGGGCTTTTCAAAGGCTAGATGACTTGCATCTTCCTTGAATTGACTTGCTGAGATGTAAAAGAAAGTCAATTGGGTTCACCCTATCTTAGAAATCAAACAAAGGAGAGTTTTGAGCAGAGATCAGAGGTTGAACAAATTTAGAATCTGGGTAAGGGGGGGGAACAAAAAGATTTGCACAAGAGCAGTGCCTTAGCAAAGAATTTTGTATTAAATGAGAATTTGGAGCAAAATCAGCACTCAGAATAATATACAAGAAGGCCTCTATTGTATGATGATTAGTTGAATGAATGAGAGGATTGATAAATGAGTTATTCTGTAGCTGAGGAGAAAGGGGCTAAGGTGTGGTGATTCCAAATATTACTCTTCCATTCATTTTATCTGATGCAATTGCAAATATGGTAGCAGGGAAATTCCAGTAGCAGTTTATAGAAGATAAGCGAGGGAATCAGGGAGGAAGGTGAATATTTCTCCTTCGTTTTTCTCCTCTTGTCCTCTTCCAGCTCTCTAGGCACCTGTCACTTCCTAGATTTATTTTTTCTATAGCTTTATCTGCAAGACTAGTGTTATCTTCTTGTATTTTAGTCTCCGAAGCATTTCTTTCTTTACATATATTTAGAAGCCTGTCCATTTCACTGGAGAATAAATGAACTCCTCTTTTTCACTGGTATAAAATCCATGTGCTAGTTTGAGTGCAGCATGAAATGTACAAAAACAAAACAAAACAAAGGAACAAACCAAAATAAGGCAAGTGATGCCTCCTGAAAGATTGGGATAACTTCCCAGCCCAGAAACAAACAAAAAAAAAGTGTGTGAACTGGAAGACTGTGCAGTATATCACTACCTTCTTGAGCAAAAAACAATCCTGTGTGTCCCTGGCTTCATGACAGTGCTCTTCAGAAAAGTAGATGCAGTGTTGAGTTAGACTTGTGGGAGGTGACTGGAGGAATGTGAAGGATACAGGGAGAAAGCAGGAGTGTGAAGGGAGAGCCTTCAGACTGATATAGGGTAAAGGAGAAGAGGAAGAACTAGGAAGAACTTCAGACTACAGAGCAGTTTTAGAACAGTTTCAACAGGCTGATGGAGAATGCTGATGGCCAAATCATTCATCAGATGGTCCCATATCCCAGAGGAACTGGTCTGCATTAGTACTCTCACCATGCCTGCTCACTGACTGGGAGCTGTTGGGTAATAGTATCCTCAGTGTGAATGCTATGGTATATCCAGAGGAGTTGCTGCATCAGCCAGTTAACTCCATTCCCTCAAGTAAGAGATGTGGGTGGTGTGTTTTCATGGCCATCACAGTGACCCCTTGAGCTGTGAAGATTAAAATCTCTGTGCAGCCTCAGGGAACAGCTCCTCCATGTTAGCCCCGGACGGTTCCTCCTGTAGGGTAACTTAGAGGGGGGAGATCAGTGGATCACACTTCAGCCTCTGTCCATATAGTTGGTCTGGGGATCCCAACTAGCATTTACCCTTGGCCTCATATGCTGTCTACTCTGCCCTCACCCTCAGCGGTCACTTTGATAGGTCTTGGTGGCTTAATGGTGGTAAAAAAGCTTAACCAATGTCAACTGGCTGAGTCATTTTGTTCCTACTTGGTTGTTCAGCACCTCCTGTATTTTGAATTGTTTCTGGTGGTGCTTTGGATTTCTGAGTATTGAGACCAGTTTAGACCCTGGGTCCAACAGTCCTCATCATGTCTGAGCATTTCCCTTTCTGTTGGTACAACCACGAAAGTAACTTTCATAGGTCCCTTTTGGAAAGGGAAAAATGGGGAATCATTAGAGTATACACTGGCTGCAGTTTTGCAAATTCCTTCCTTCTAATCAGTGGATTCTGGATCTGGACGAGTGATTATGACATTTTATTGGAGCAACTGCCCTCAGCCTCTTGCTGCTTGATTCTGCCTTCTCTGGATACAGATATTAGGCAGCATCCTTGTTGGCCACCCTTGTGTTTCACCTCTAGGGATGTTATGTTCTATTAACCATCTCCATACTTCTCCCTGCACTGACTGGCCCTCTGACTTTTCCAGCTATTTCAGCAATGTCAGCTGCCCAGCTTCTGATGGCTAAGGAGCACCTCATGGTCCTTAGTGACTCAAGCCCTGTCAGCTCTATGGGCATTAATGAACCCAGCCCTGGACAGCCTCTCTTGCTCACAGCCTTTTCCTCAGAGGAGAACTTCCACTGCCATTCTTGGCTGTGTTGGTGCCTCTCTTCAGCTGCTCAAAACCCAAGGGCACTGCCTTGGCTGTTGCTGCTACATGCACATTGATTTTTGCAGGTCTCTTAATATATAATATCCTTTCTGCTTTATCAGGCTCAAAATATTCCCAGCTGGTTTATAACTCTACTTATCAGCCTGGTACCTAGAAGAGGTGGGGGCAGTTCTTGAGGGAGGCACCATGTACCTTGTTGGAGAGAGAGAGGGCTCTGTATCATTTTCCAGAATGGAGGAAGTGCTGGCTCCTAGTGGGGGAGGGGTGAAGGGGTGCCCACAAGCTCTGAGGGCTAGGGTCTTCAGAACCAAATTCTCCTGGAACATCCATCAGCAGGCCCTATCCCGTGTTTCTGGGTCCAAAGTTGTCTCAATTGGGGCTCTAAACTTAGTAAAACAGACTGCTGTGGCTGAGCATTGAAACTTCTCTGGAGCTTGTGTCTCTCTCACATGAGTCTATTCCTTGACTGAGTCAGACCTCTCACTACAGGAGTTAAGGGGCTCTTTGAAAGCAACAGAAAAGGCCCTTTGGCTCTCACGTTTACCTTTAATTGTTTATTCATGGCCCACGGTTCCACATTATGCTCCTGTGGGGTCTCAGTACAACTTAGTAATTACCAGCCAATTCTGCTGCCCTTACAGTGATTACTCCTTCATATCTTTCAAGTGCCTGGACCATTGCCCTTGGAGAGGCATTCCCTCTGCCAGGATGTTTTTCTAGGTCACCAGCAAAGAACTCTGCAGCAAATGGGCCACACACAGCTCAGGCTGGCCTCCCTCTTGTCCTCTAGGTAGCAAGTGAAGCAGACCCTGGACCCCTCTTCCAGTCCCTGCTTCCTTGGTCCAGCCCTGACATGACACCACCTGTGTTAGTTTGAATCCTCTGAAAAGCAGACAGCAGGCTGGCCTCAGGCGTACACGGCTGCTGTTGCAGGAATGCCAGGGAAAGTTCATGGGAAGAATCAGGAATGGGCAGGGAGAGGCTTGGCCTGACACCTGTGAAAGGAGATGGGGGTGGGGGCCATGGAGGAAAGTAGAAAGAAATTCACACCGCAGAGCAGTACTAGGAAAAATGCTGCCTGGCTGGAGCAGAGGCCTCGTGATGGAGTTGCATTTTAGAAATGACTCTCCTGTCTGAAGGAGTGGCCCCGCACCATACCCCACAGCCCAGTCGTTCACTGGTTGGGAATGTCCAGGAGAAACCCAAGTCTTGGCATTCACACTGTGTGGTCCAGAGAGGGGGCGGCCAGATCAGCTAGGCTCCCCACTGCCACCAGCAAGGACTGTAATTGCTTCCTGATGAACAGTTAACATTTATTACATATTATTTGTTCTATGCCATCTTTGCAATGCATCTTTCCATTTAACCTTCATAAGTGCAAAGATTATCCCCACTTTTCAAAATCAAACTGAGGCTCTGAGGTTAAGTAATCTGCCAAAGGCCATAGGACTTGGTCCCCTTAACAAGAATCCTGTGCAACTTTCCATTAAAGCACTTTTGCAGGTATTAACAAAACATATATTCTGTTTCTAAAGGTTCACTGAGTTTTGGGAATGTAATAGTAAACCAGGCAGCATGGGCCCTACCCTCTCAGAACTTAAATTGAATCAGGGAAATTGATGTGCAGATATGTAATTATAATATGGCTTTTATTTTCTGGAATAAAATTTCTGGAAGGGCCCTTATGAAGCCATGTGAGGTTTGCTGGGGAATGTGCTATTGAACTGTGACTGGAGGTGACAAAGGGTAGTCAAAAAAGGTATCATGTAGAGGAAACCCTATATATGCAACTGCCGATGGCCAAAGGAAGCATGGCAGCTTCAAAATACTTAACGAGAATGGGCACCTAGTATGTGGAAATGGTCTCCAAGCTGTGTGTCATTTCAGGCTGTGTTCTCTATGGATGTGTGCAGAAAGAGAGCAACAAGCAGAAAAGATAGGGACCTATAGCCTCAAAAACATACATTCAATAGTATGAAAATTGCAATATGGATGGGAAATAGAACACTCTGTCAACAACAACTTTGGAATAGATTTACATTGCACTTAATTGACCTAAGATTCTTACAAACCTTTCCATTTGACTAATACAAGAGTTTCCTGGTTGAACTCTTTCCCGTCCAACTGCTTTCGCATGCTGCTCCATTGCTACCATCTCTGAGGATCACATAGGTTGTTTCATTTCTAAACTCGGTGTAATGCTTTCATATTGGTTCTCATAGAGAATCAGGTTTTTGTCCCGATTTTCAAGATACTTCAGAAGAGAAGGGACGTCCGGGTATCTATGATAATAGCAGGAAGAGATCAGTGATTTCTTTGTAACCAACTGGTCAAAATCATCAAAATCCACCATTGCAGGGCCCTGGAAATTGGCTCTGGAGGAAAATGAATTGAAGCATTTGTTTTTGAGAAACTGCTAGAGCTCTGGATAAGAGCATGTGACTTTTGTGTCAGAGGCACCTTCTCCCCCTTCAGGTCTCTCAGGCAGGATGGGGCTGGCCACAGAATCAGCAGCATTGCTGGCAAGAGGGGTACAATCTCCTGGGGCAAGAGACTGAAACCTGTACTTTTTCAGGATAAAAGTGATGGAGCCATTGAAGCACCAACGGATGAACTGAGAGACAGAAGGTGTTATATGCACAGAGTGGAACACTGTTCAGTGATTCAAAGCAATGAACCACTCACTGACACATGCTACAATTTAGAAAAAGCTTTAAAAAAAAATTACGTTAAGTGAAAGCAGCCGGTCACAAAAGAACATATAGTATGTGATTTTCTTTGTGTGAAATATCCAGAAAAGGCAAAACTACAGAGACAGAAAAGAGATCATTTGGTTGCCTGGGGTAGGATTGAGGAATGCCTGCAAACAAGTATGAGGGAACATTTTGGAAATGTTAGAAAACCAGATCATGGGAATGCTCACACAACTGTATAAGTATACTCACACTGACCGCACTGTACACTGAAAATGGGTGCATTTTATAGTGTGTAATTTATACTTCAGTAAAAGTGTGAAAAAACTCCCAAATCTTGCTCCATCGCACCCGGACAAATACTTCCTGATACTGTCCACGCTCGTTGCACGGCAGATCCTTGGTCCAAGCTGACTGCTCACTGTTCTGTCCGCTCCTCTCCTGCACCTGCTGCCCACGCAGCCTCAGTGCACTGCTGAGCTGAGCACAGCCAGCCGTTGAAATCCTGATAACTGCCTCTTTGGCTGCAAGACGCTCTTTGCTTGCCTAGTGGGCAGAAGAGATACGATCATTTCTTTTATTTCCCCTGCCATGAAAACTTCAGGGAATATGGCCCAGGTCCCGTTTTCTTTGCTCAGCCTTCCCTGACTATTCTCATTCATAGTTAAGTACAGTTTAATAGTTAGATGTTCTTCACCAATTTAATTCAATAGTCTGAGCAAATTGTGCCCAAAGCCTACCATGGGCTTTCAACATAGCACATATGTGTCAGAGAAAGACAAAGATCTTACCTCCATGGAACCTATATTTTAGCAATTATATATGATACTGTCCCCATGTAATTAAATCCATGCTAGTGTTATTGCCTTTGTTACAGTATTAATTCATCCTTTGAGGGCAGGGAGTTTCTTATACCTCTTTGCATAACCACTAACACATGCTTAGTATGGTTTAGGTCATTTAGTGAAATGAATGTGTTGTCTCTCTCAAGGATTTTTGCATGTTAAGTCTTAATTTTATGTAGAAGAAGAGAAACCTAGGAACAGCAATTTAGAAATTTTTGTAAGGGAGTGGGTAGAGATTTATTTGTACCAAGTAAGTGAGAAGGAGTGATTCTTTCAGTGTTGAAATTAAATCACTGAATGAGTTTCAGCTCTGTCTACATTTAAGGAAAATTCTGGATCTCTTTCAAGTTTTAGTCTACACTTGTGACAAGAAAGTATGTTAAAAGTTTCACTGGTGAGGGGAGGTAAAGCCAGCTGTTCTTATGAACTTCTGACATTCAGTAGTTTAATAGAAGTTTATTTTTTATTTATGTCAAGTCCAGCGTGTATTTGGCAGGTGGGCTACCTCAAGGTCATTCCAGGACCCGGGTTTATAGGCTCCTTCCAACCAGCTGATGGGAGGACAAGAGAGTCCATCGGGAAGACACACCCTCTTCTTACCCACTTCCATTCACACAGCCCTCCCACTCATGTCTATTGGCAGGAACTCAGTCACGTGACCACATCTAAATGTGAGGGAGCATAGCAAATATAGGTTTGCTAAGTGCCCAGGAGGAAAAGGAAGTAGGTTTTATTGAACATGTACCAATCTCTGCCTCAGAATTTGTACCCTGTTGTTCCAGAATAGCTCAGTAACCTTGGATATTTCTGACAAATGTTTATGAATAATTCACTTTGACGCGGTGGAGAAATGCCATATGCTGGCTATATTTGTGCTATCTTCAATTTTCATCTGGGCTACTTTCTTTTTTATAGTAAAACTAACAGCTCACATTGTTTCACATGACATTGAATAAAATTGCATTTTGCAAACAATTAGTATATTATGATGGCCAATTGGTAAAATGAAGTATTACACGAAGAAAGTCTTGAAGGAATATCAATGTATTAGTGGTTATCCCTTTGGAAATAGAAACACTTTTCACTCTCTTTTCTATCTTCCTGTATTTTCTTTAAAGTTTTAGAATAAGCAGACATATTTTTACAATGAGAAAAATAAAACAATTCTATTTAAAAAAATAGAGACCAACTTACACAGTGTGTAACTAGTCATATAGGGTATATGTCATATAAAATGCTTTATTTTATTGCTCTTGTGAGTTAGTTAAGGCAGGTGTTGGTAATAATATTCCATTTTGCAGATGAAAGAACGAAGCTCAGGTGAAGCAAATGACTTGCCCAAGGACATACAGCCAGAAGCAACCAATCTAGAACTTGGATCCAGAGCCTATCCTTTCAAATTCTGTGTTTTCCCCATAATACCAAGTTGATTTTGACAGCCCAGAAGCAAGATACTCTGTTCCCACTCATAGTTATCAAAGAAGGAAAACACATGGAAACTTGTTTGCAGTTTCTTCTAGACCCCCTCTTAGAAAGACACAAGAGAAGTTTCTTGTGACTTTTGCAACAAAATAACACAGAACTGGGAAAAGGGAAGTGTTGAGTGCTTTTAGGTGAGGGCTTTCTGACAGAGAAATTACAGTGTAGCGTCACCTTCATCACCTCTATCCACTCGGACAGAGTTTGCTTTCTGGGCCCTTGGCAGCTCTCTTTTCATAAAAAGTATTGGAAAAGTTTCCAGGCCATCTTGTCTCTGCCACATCTGATCCAGATGGCTTTGAACACTCCAAATTTAGTTTCTATTTTGTTTTCACCTCTCAGGGTAAAAAAGAACAGCCTGTAATATTGCTGTGGAGAAATTTCCGGAGCAAACACTGCACGGTGACTGCACAGGAAAGGCAAGGTTGCCACTGTTCTGGTGAGCTAATTAGCCTCTTATAATTGTCATAGCCATCAGAGTCCCCAGCCTGCTGGGTTCTGGGCAGTGGGCTATTTCAGGGGCATCTGGTAGGACCCAGAGAGGAGGACCGGTGTGTAGACTGTGAAAGGCACGCCACCAGGCTGGAAGTCTCATTAAGAAAGCCTGCACACACGCTGAAGGGCAGAGACAGAGGGATCCGCTTCATAAGAACCTGTGTTCGGAGCAGGCTGGAAACTGGTCATTAAGTTACACAAATGGCAGGTCCAATTTGAAGCTAGTGACAGGTAAGGTTAGTGCTAGATAAGCAAATCCAAAGACATTACAGCTTTTATTTTGGCTGCTCCAGACTCCCACTTCTTCCCACTCTCTCTCCCGTTAACCTTCCTCTTGCTACTACTGCCTCCTTTGGTGTTCTTCCTTCAGTCTTTCCAACAGAGCAAGTTTTAAAGAACTATTGTGGTCATGGTTGGCGGAGGGGGGGGGGGGACCAATCATTTTGGTGACCAGAGTGTGTTCTCTACTGTTTTAGCAGAGCTTCCTGAGAGCCTGGACTTAATGTAACGAAGTGAGGAAGTTAGAGCTTGACTTTGATCTGTGGCTGAGCAGACAGTTGAGGGATAAATTCTCTGGGGTACAGGGTAAGTGTCTGTGTGTCACCAAGAACAAGCGGGACATAGATCCCCTTCTCTAGATAAGACACAATATTTCTGACCCTATTCCTGAAACTTGAAAATTGTTGAACATACTGCAAACCTTTCTTTCCTAGCTTAATGAATTGTCAAAATCTTAAAAGAGTCACAATAGATATTATTCGTTGATGAGGAAATGAGGTGAAACGTACACATTCTAGCCAAGAATGTTTCAAGCTCTGTCACACTAGCCACTGGACACGTTGCACACATTTTCTTTAATAATTTGCAGATCCGTCATTAAGTCCAAATTCGAGGGAGAGAAGAACCATCGTGGGCTCTAATTTTTAAAGGAGAGATTTAAGGCAGATGTGCACACCAGATGTTATGGCATGTGACAGTTCACATGCATATTTATGTGAGACTGTTACATTTCATTAGTGGAAAGCCTCTGTTTACAGTGTAGATGATGTGACCGGAGTTTGAAAGAAAAGAGGATTGGCCAGAGTGAGAGCCGGTGCTGAGAGCTGGGGTGGGACGTGCCTCCAAAGGAATGCCAAGGAAATTTTGCCCTTAATCCTTATCTGCAAGAGGCATAAAGAAGATCAGAGATTTCCTAATCCGGTTCCACTCCCTGGCAATTAGTTGGCATTTGTGATTAGAGGGTACCCTGAGCTGAATAAAAATGATTAAGAGACAGAAGGGCAACTCAGGCATCTCCTGAGTCCTCAGAAACCAAGAGGGTGGTGTCCCTAAAGTTGGAGTGCCCTGGCCAGAAATCCGGGGACCTGGAAAGTCTGCTTTCATAGCTTAAGAGCTGTGGGACTCTGAATAATGCTGTTGAAGCCTTGTGCCTTTACATTGTACAATGGGTATAAGGTGGTAATGCCTTATACATTGATAGCCAACCTGAATTCAATCTATATACATTAAATGAAATATTGTAATACAGGAAATATTCAGTAAATTAAAAATGCAGAGATATCCCACTGGAATTTTTTTTAAGATCCCCCCCAAAAAATATTGCATGCCCACATCTGCGAGTACAATTGCCATTTGAGTAATGATTATACCTTACAAAATGAGGAAGATCAAGTCAGAAGTTCAGAGAAAATGGATTTCTAGCTCATGCTCCCTAAAGAAGCATATTTAGATACCCAAATGCTCAGGATTTGGCTGGTCTTATCATATTTTTAATGTTGATTCTCATGTTGTACAAATTGTAGTTCAAGGTCATTCCTGAGCACTGGCACATCTGGGTACTTTTAATTGTGAGGTTAAAAGCACCTAGCTCAGTGACACCTGGGTGGCTCAATTGGTTAAGGGCCTGTCTTCAGCTCTGATCATGATCCCAGGGTCCAGGGATTGAGCTCCCCCACCCCCACTTCTTTGGGCTCCCTGCTCAGTGGGGAGCCTGCTTCTCTGTCTGCCTCTGCCTGCTGCTCCCCCCTATTTGTGCACTCTTTCTCTGTCAATTAATAAATAAAATCTTAAACAAACAAACAAACAAAAACCCCAAACAACAAAACACCTAGCTCAGGAAGTATATGCTTACCTCCCTCTACCCTCCTACAGTCTAGTGGAGATCAAGGCCCTGCATTGGGAGGGATGGAGAGGAAGAGGAAAAAAGAACTTTGTGGAAATTTCCTGGGTGTCAGCAGGGTGCTCTGTAGAGAAGTAGGACAGCATGAAGATCTCGGGTATTTAAGGAAGAATGAGGATAAGAGGCGTGGAAGGAAAGGTGCAGAGGAATTATGGATTGAAATAAAAATATATACTTACCTATTTTCTAGAAGCCTTAAAAGGCAGTACTCTGGAAAATTAAGCCCCTGCTTTTATTCAGTTTCTCAAATATTTAGTGTTTCTCATCATGCCTTGAGTTTTTCAGGCTGATTTTGTTCCTTTGACCTCTAATTGACCTCACCAATTCTGTGTAGCTTTTGTTTTCCTAACTTCTGCATTCAAATAATTCATTAACACCCATTTGCCCTTGCCGCCTTGTCATTACACTTCCACCTGGTGATAACTTTCTTTTCAAATTGCCACTTCTTTTGTTTGTTTCCTGAAAAATAGTTTACTATGTGAATGTAACTGTGAATGTAACTATTTCCATATTAGTTGGGAACATCTTGAGCATTTAAGACGTGTAAAGCTTTTTGGATAGAGAATGTCAACTCCTTTGCCTTGTCTAGACTGCTTCCTCATAATCTCCACTTCCCTCTTCCTCAGATTAGGGGAATTTATGATAAATCTCATGATCTCCCCCCCACACACACACCCAATACTTCGCCATTTGATCCTTAAAGCTTTGTTTGCTTCTCTCTGCTTGATCTCCCTCTCCTGAAGGCATTCTCTTTACAAACCCACTGCCCTACTCCTTCCGGAGGGCAGCAGGCAGTGCTGGGTGGTGGTAACTTCCCAAGGGGACATTCTGCTACCCTGGAGTGCTGAGTCAGCCTCCCCGCCCTCTCCCATGCTCAGCTATGAGGTTATGCACTACAGCTGGCATGGATTTGGTCACCGTGTGACGGACCCTGTTTGAAGTATTTCACGTGCATTCAAGCCAGACGACAACCCTATCACGTAGATATTGTTGTAGTTATTACCCCCACTTTGTAGAAGAGGACACTGAGTCCCAACAGTCGTAAGTGACTTCTGAAAGTCATAGGGCTAGTAGGTAGAGGAGCTGGGCTAGGAATGCAAATGATTTGGCTCTCACACCAGAACCTTAAGCTGTTTGTTACCTTTTCATGTGAATACATTTTAATCTTCTGCTATTGTTCCTGTCTCCAAAGTAGATATCAGTTTGCGTAACATGTTGATATGGTCCGGCAATTTCAGGAAAGCTTACTTTGACTGACTGTGGAATCATACAAGAATAAAATGTTTTGCAAACAGCAGGAGACAGGGGAAATACCAAGAAATGAAATGAGAGAGCTACTGACTTAATGGGATACTTGAGGCCTTAGAGGACAAACCAGACCAATATAAAAAAGAGTTGCTTGATCTTAACCACTGATAAAAGTACAAGTAGAGGGGCCCCTAGGGGTGCAGTCAGCTGAGCATCTGGCTCTGGGTTTCAGCTCAGGTCATGATCTGTATCCTAAGGTGGAGCCCCACACTGGGCTCCACACTCAGTGCAGAGTCTGCTGAAGTTTCTCTCTTTCTCCCTCTGCCTGTCCCTGCTCATGTACACGCATTCTCTCTCTCTCTCTCTCTCTCTGACATAAATACATAAAGCATAAAAAATAAAAAGTAAAAGGACAGCTGAAAAAAAGGGAGATGGAGCTTTACTAGCACAGAGTGACCAGGTAACCGAGAAATCTCACAGAGGAAGATATGCAATAACCCAGAGAGCAAACTGAATTATATTCTATTTGTTCATTCATTTAACAAATATTGTGCCCCAGGGGGAAATCAGGCTGGGGGAAAACAGGGAAAATGGACAGACATCCTGGCGCTTAGTGAATATAGTCCCTAGTGGGAGTATAGATAAGATAAATAAGGCAAGCCAACATAATATTTAGCGTGCCCGCTGGCAATAAATGCTATAGAAGACATAAAAATAGGGAATGATAAGGGGGTTGTGGTTGAAAGAGGGGGTGAGGGAAGTGAGGGAAGGTGACATTTGAATAAAGACCTAAATGCAGTAAGAAAGTGAGGCACATGGATAACTGATAGAAAATTATTTCAGGCAGCTGACTCTCAAGTTCAAAGCCTTGCAGCAGGAAGATGCCCCAGGTTTGAGAATACCATGGAGCCAGAGTGGCTGAAGAAGAGAAAGCAAGGGTGGAAGTAACAGCAGATGAACTCGGCAGTAGTCATGAGGGCCTGATATTGTAAAATCTTCAGGCTGCGATTAGGACTTGGATGGAAAATGACTCTCCTAGAACCATGCCAGATAAAAACATATATCGAGAGGTGCCTCCTGAACCAGGTAGAGTATATAATAAGAACAAATGTGGGTACCATCCTCTAAAAATAACTGTGGACACATTGGGAAGATCAAATAAAGCACTTCAACAATTATTAGGTGAGTAGCTTCCAGTTGTCAGATTCTATCAGTTTAATCCAGCAAATAACTACTCTAAACTCTAAATAAAATATAAAAGGCAGCAATTTGAGATAATGGAGAATGATTTTTTTTTTAAAAAAAGGGGGAGTGGGGGCAAGAAACTGGAGCAGAATCCACTGAGCAAGATTCTTCTTTACAAGCTTTGCACACCCCCCTTTACCACCCCTAGGGAATTTCCCAGTTCTCATGGAGTGTTCCAGATAGAGTTCAAGCAGAAAAGCACAGTCCTATTGGCCTGAGGAATCAGAGGATGGAGTGTGGGGCTTCCAGAGTGGCTGGAAATTGACTGGGGGAGAAAAGTGATCCTAGGAAGGAGAGAACCATGTGGTGAGGGGGCCCCCACATCTGTGTATAAATTCCCCTTCAATCCTGGCTGACCCCTGGATCTGGAAAAGGCAAGATTTCCAAGGATCCCAAGGGAGGAAACAGCTGGAGAGTTCAGAGATTTCAGCAACTGCGCTAGAATGGTGTAGGGATATCTGAGGCCCAGCAAGATGGAGAGACTTAGAAAATACCCTAGGATTTACACTGAAACCCCAGAAGGACCATATCCTAGGACTAAAAGATTCACCCTGGATGAATTTATTATGATGTGACCAGGGCTATCCTAGGGATGTCCTGATGAAGGGAATAACACAACCATATTTGGTAAAATCATCCCTCTGCCTCTGACTGGATGTAGGAGTCAAAAGTGAAAGCGGGAACCTATTGCTGTTGTCCAGGAGAGATATGAATGTGCTCAGGACTAGGACAGCAACTGTGGGAAGTGGTGAGGAGGGGTAGCATTTGGTACTTGCTTTGAAGATTGACAGAACTTACTGGGGACTTGGATATGGATGTGGGAGGGGGGTAGAAAAGTCAAGCATATTTTTTTCTCATTTTTAAATGCTTATATTTTTAATTTTTTTAGATTTTATTTTATTTAAATTCAATTAACTGCTATATGGTATATTATTAGCTTCAGAGGTAAAGGTCAGTGATTCATCAGTTGCATCTAACACCCAGTGCTCATTATATCATGTGCCCTCCTTAATGGCCATCACCCAGTCATCATCACCCAGTTATCCCATCCTTCTACCCCGGCCCCTCCAGCAACCCTCAGTTTGTTTCTATAGGTAAGAGTCTCTTGTGGTTTATCTTCCTTTATGATTTCATCTTATTTTAAAAAGAATTAATTTTATTTCTAGAATAGTTAACATACAGTGTTATGTTAGTTTCAGGTGTACAATATAATGATTCAACGATTCTATGCATTACTCAGTCCTCATCATGAGAAGTTTATCTTAATCCCCTTTTACCTATTTCAGCCATCCCCCATCCACTTGTTTCTCTTTATCTTTATTCGTTTGTTTTGATTCTTAAATCATAAGGTTTTGATTCTGAAATCATAAGGTATTTATTTGTATTTCTATTACTGACTTACTTTACTTAGCTTTATACCCTTTAGATCCATCCATGTCATTCTAAATGGCAAGATTTCATTTAATTGGATAGAGCTCTTTAAATGCCCTGAGAGCACAGGGCAGGTCCTGGATGTTTAGAGTATTGCCATCTGCAGGCAAGCCCTTGGGGTCACCTGCTAAGGGAGTTAACAGCCACAGGAAGAAAGAGTACCAGGGACTCAATAAACCTCAGCGGGGAGTGTCTCCCTGTGGGAAAAATAAAAGGATAGGAGCAGAGCCAAAGCAGGTAAAGAGGTCAGCCATCTGCTGCTGGGAAAAGAGGTTATGCTCCCCCTTCTCCTTGGCTCCCAACACCTCACTTTTGTATTTCCTTATTTACATGAGCTGCTGGCCTCTTTTACCAATGGGGATGATGGCCTAAAATACCCCAAAATATGCCTTTCCTGCTGTGACTTAGTCATAGCGGATTGAAGGATTTCATTCAAATGTATACTCTTTTACTTTTTTTTGCAGGGGGGGGGGAATAATTTACTCACTTGACCAGCACTTTATCTCTGATTTTATTTTAGACTTGCTAGAAAATAGTAAACTAAAAGGGATTTTGGAGTCCTCCCGAGTAAAAATCTATAGAATGCCTGGGCATTTGGTAAGTGGTGAATTTAAGGGGGTAACTTTTAACTCCAAGCTTCTTATGTCAAGATTCATTCACATAAGAGAATCCCTCTGTTGACACCTGGGTGGCTCGGTTGGTTAAGCGTCTGCCATTGGCTCAGGTCAAGATCCCAGGGTCCTAGGATCGAGTCTTGTATTGGGCTCCTTGCTCAACAGGGAGCCTGCTTCTCCCTCTGCCCGCTGCTCCCCCTGCTTGTGCTGGCACATGTGCATGCTCTTTCTCTCTCTGACAAATAAATAAATAAAATTTTTAAAAAATCCCTCTGAGTGATTTGAATTTCCTTCTTCACTGGTATGCAAGGTCTTGGAAGCCACGATTTTTTATCATGTTTATCTTTCCTCCCCCGTGATTTAATAAAGTAACTGAACATGATAACTGATAAACAAATAATCCTTTAATTAAAATTGGAATTTACATTGTTTTGTTTGTTTCTTAATTTCGTTTTAGCTTGTTTTTAAATAGTACTGATAGTTTTGGGCTTTTTTTTCCTTAAGCATGTACTTCATTATTTGTTGTTTTTTTTTTTTAAATAAATTTATTTTAGAGAAAGCACATGTGCACAGGAGATCCTTAGTGGAAGGGGTAGAGGGAGACAGAGAGAGAGAGAATCTCAAGGAGACTCCATGTTGAGTGCAGAGCACAACGGGGGGCTTGATCTCACAACCCTGAGATCAGGACCTGAGCTGAAACCAAGAATCAGACATTTAACGGAATGAGCCACCCAGATACCCCTATTTCACGATTTCTAAGACCCATACTATTCAGTCTTCTTTGTTCTTAGAGCAACTTTGGGTGGGTTTGGACCTCAATGCTTTTCTGTTGGTAGTTTTTGTGCAAACCTAGTTTCCTTAAACATTTGGTAGCGGAGTGAGTTTAGAGGGATTTTGTAACTACACAGAACTCTATTTTTGTGTAGGGTTACCTTAAGGCAACTTGCTTTCTGAAATATTCTGGCCCTGTCCACCTTGCTCATTTTATGAGGACAATCCTTTTCTTTTCTTTTCTTTTTTTCATTTTTGCCTATCTTGCTAAATTCTGCTTTCACTCCAATAGTTTTTTTCTTTAGGGTGGAGACTTGTCCTGCAAGAGAGCCCCTGTGGGTCAGTTTTGAGAGCTCATAAAAGGCTACACTGCTCCAGCCCCCAGGCCTTAGGGGAAAGCACGGATGGGGGTAAGGGGCTTGCATCCACCTGCTGTTAGAAAGGGCAGCACAGCTCTCAGCTTTAACTATTGTCCTCACATTAGCCCTCCGTGCTTTTCAGTGCAATGCTGAAGCAGTTTGGGGGTTCTCTTGTCCTTCCGGCCCCCTCTGTGGCTCCCTCTGCTTTCTCTGGCACAGGCACCAATACAGACAGGTGTGCCAATAACACACTGGTATGCCTCTGATGATCTTACCCCACCTGCTTGTATTTCAGGATTGCTAAGAACACTTCATCCCTTGATTTTGTTGTTGTAAAGGTATCCAAGGACTTTTGGGTTTCCTATCTCATTACTTTCTCAGGGGAGAAAGGTGTGTGTGTCTGTCAGTAGGGAGTAGTGAGTAGGGAGCGGGGGTGTAATTTGTGAAGATCCTCAACCTATGCCACCACAGCAACTGTTTTTCCAGAACCTCCTTGAAGAAGTATTTTATTTTATTTTATTTTATTTTTTATTAACATATAACGTATTATTTGTTTCAGGGGTACATGCCTGTGAATCATCAGGCTTACACATTTCACAGCACTCACCGCAGCACATATGCTCCCCCATGTCCATCACCCAGCCACCCCATCCCTCCTACCACCCTCCTCCTTGAAGAGGTTTTTAAATCAAATAAACACACACCCAGGAAAAGAAACATCTCCGTCTTGCTGGCATGACCCATCAGATTTTGGACTCACTGAATCATCGCAGTTGTAAAAGCCACTTCCTTAGAGTCTCCTGACAGATACACAGGTAGGTACGTTGGTAGAGATAAAGATATATGGAAATATATCTTCTTTTCATTTTATTTCTCTCAAGAATCCTGACTAATGGACTGCACAAAAATGAAAACCCAGAGTACGTGTAAAATAACTTCACACTCAGTCTTACATTTTCTCTTTCAACCACTGCTTTTATCATTCTGGAGCATGCCTAGAATGTGTTTTTTGGAGCAGCTCCTGAGAAAAAGGAATCTTTCACTGAAGGCTTGGGACTTTCCTAGTTTCCTATTTCCTTAAAGGTCCAGGGCACAAAATGATATTATAACACTTTTTCAGCATGCAAAAATTCATGAAACATCAAACCACAGAATCACAGTGTTTTAATATTTAGTGCCAATTTCCTTCCACCATAATATAGTTCCCATGAGGATTTTTTTCCCCCAGAAGCCAAAATTTTCTACAATCTAGGTCCTCATTATTATTGGTAACTAAAGAACAGTGAATTATAAGTATTAGCTGGAGAAAAATAGAAAGACTTGATGGTGTCTTCTTCCAAATGCCAATTCAATAAATGCCATTAGTCCTACGTCAACTTCCTAACCGAACACTCAGTCAGGAGAAATGTTTCAGGAAGAGGTTAATAGTGATATTAGAAGTTTTGCATCCTGATGCAGAACTAGGTGGTATTTGTTTTCCCCCAGCTTTCAGAAGAGATTATCCCTTCTTCTGCGAACGAAGATCTAAAATACTCCTATCTCATAGGAAGGTGTAGAACTGAGCTTAGGAGGCAACTCTAGCTCCCGTGCCTTACCTAGAGTCCACCTGCCATTTGAAATTTTCCCTGTAAGTACTGACTATCCCACATGAGGGACTATGAATCTGGTATTTTGAGCTGAGTGAAGTGTAGGGACCATCCAGAACCTCAGCAAAGAGGCTACTCCACATTAATAACAGATAACTTTCCAAATCAAGTACATTCCTATACTCATTCACTTTTCGTTCTTGCCTTCTCATATAGTCCCAAATCTTTCTACTTCTCTTCCTCCATGCAGAGTTACATCAATCCCATCCATCCTGTTGTGTTTAATGTTTCTCCAACTCAAAGTCAGTTCCTTTGGAAAGCACTACGTCTTGGAGCTCCTCTCCAAACCTTTCTTTCTCCTCAGGTGCTGAATTACTTGGCCATGGAAATATGTACTTTTCTGATAACAATATAAACAATTCCTTTGTCATTTCTATATCCCTGGGATAAAATGTTATTCATAGAAAGTCAACAAAGAAACAAGAAAAATAGGGAAAGAAAGTCTGGGGTATTAATCAGTGTGCTATTGACCAAAGTACAGCACCACCAAGTCAAAGGCTTGCCTTCTTTGACTTTTCCATTTAGAAGTGAGTGTGCTGTGGGCCTGGAGATGAACTTCCTTGACCACCAAGAGGAATTATACTCCCTGATGAGGGAATAGAGCCTACCATTCATCACTTGTGCTTCCCACTGAGCCTGTTGTGGTCCCAGCATGAAGACAGATTACCGTGGAGGCAGAAATCAAGACATACTTCTAGGTCAAGAGCTTTAACTCCCTCCCTTTGGTGGGATTTTCCCAAGAGAGATACATGACCGTGTAGAAGCAATATAAAAACAAATCCATCCACAATGTCTTACTTAGAAACCTAAGAGCTCCTCTTTTGCTGTGCTTGTCTTGACATTGCTGTGCTGCTCTCTGGACACCATGGACATCCAAGAGCGAACCAGAACATAATATATGAGAAAGGCAACTCTACAAAATATAAGAGGAAGGGAGTTAAAACTGATAATAAAAATTGTAGTGGACTTGCTTTTTATTTCTCCTTCATTTGAAAACAGGTATGTTATAAAGTGAGTAAATATAATTCTAAGATAATGTACTTTCCCATGACATTTATTTTTCATTTATACACTCAACAGATACAGGTCATTATGGTTAGGTCATTGGAAAAGTCTTGAGGCCCTTATTCATGGTGCTTGTAATCCAATCCAGCAAACGTGTAAGTGCCTTCTATATGTGGAAGATGGTGAAGTAAGATACGAGTAAGAAAAAGATGGTACAAATATGGTGTGGCCACTTAAGCAAATCTACTTCTACTTCAACACAGCCCTCATAGTGGAAAAATGGAAGGGAAGAGGAAAGAAGGGAATGATGGGGAGAAGTAACAGACCAGATGGAGACAGGGTGATTGAAAATAAACTGGCATCAGAACAGAAGTACAGTTTCTTTTCTTTTTTTTTTTAAGATTTTATTTATTTATTTGATAGAGAAATATCACAAGTAGGCAGAGAGGCTGGAAGAGAGAGAGAGAGAGAGAGAGAGAAGCAGGCTCCCTGCTGAGCAAAGAGCCTGATGCAGGGCTCGATCCCAGGACCCTGAGATCATGACCTGAGCTGAAGGCAGCAGCTTAACCCACTGAGCCATCCAGGTGCCCCAGAAGTACAGTCTCTTGTGCGACAAGACCTTGTCTTATATCACAATTCAGAGTTATTCCCAACACCTGGAGAGTGCTGAAAAGATATTAACTGGCTAGAATTGGAAGCTCTTAAGTGCAGAGATTCTCTATCTTCAGTGACCATTATAACCCTCATTACAATGAATGTGTATCTATATAGTGTTATCCACAGAGTGAGGACTGAAAATTCACCTTATAAATCTCCCCAAATATTCTGATTTCATTTGCTTCATACATTAATGCTTTGCTATAATACAGGGCAATATTGATAAGTTCATTTTTCTATTGCAAAATTTCCACTTAGAAGATAGTATCTTGGGGCGCCTGGGTGGCTCAGTGGGTTGGACTTCAGCCTTCGGCTCAGGTCATGATCTCAGGGTCCGGGGATTGAGACCCGCATCGGGCTCTCCACTCAGCAGGTAGACTGTTTCCCTCTCCCGCTCTGCCTGTTTCTCTGCCTACTTGTGATCTCTCTGTCAAATAAATAAATAACATCTTTAAAAAAAAAAAAAAAGAAGATAGTATCTTGCAATTTTCTGAATTCTATTTTGGTCATCCTGTTTAAAATTTGTTTTTATATTAGAAGTAATACCCAATTTGTTTCCTGAGAACTTTTCAAACATCTAGACTTCAGGTAATTGATATTTTCCTACCCAGTGGAATTCTCTGTAGGTGTCTGTGAATATGAGTTAGTCATCTGATAGTTTTGTTGTATTATCTATAAAACTGGTTATCACTTATGGTAAGGAATAAAAAAAAAAGTCTCTGTTTCTATAGCCATGTAAATTCTGGAGATATTTTTCAGCAAGGTGGTCTCCTAAATTATTCCCTGGTTGTAACTGACAACACTCAGGAAGATCTATTGATTAAACCAGTTTATTAAGAAGATGTTTGGTGATCTGATGGAAAAGGAGAACTGAGCCTCTGTAAAGGAGCAACCCCATGGCTAAAATTTAACAACTGTTTATTGAGTGAATGGTATATGAAAGACACTGAACTAAACTCTTTGAGAAATGGCAGATGAATTAGACAAGAGTCATGTCCTTCTCAAGGAAAAACTGAAAGTAAATGAATGTAATAAGGAAATGAAAGTAGGAGTGAAACAGTAAGCAGGCAAAACTCAGAAGGAAAAAAAAGAAGAAAAGAAAAGTGCATTCTGATACATAAAAAGCCTAAGGCATTCTTAGCAAAGAGTAAGAGTACTTTACTAATTTTTATTAACTTCAGGATATTGAAAGTAATCTAATCTAATGGAAAAATCCCCATGCTTAACTATCATTTAGCAGTGGCTTCAAATGCTGGCTGAAGAATGAACCAGAAACCTCTAATTTTATAAAGCTCCCCTAACATGTTCAGTTAAGTAGCCAAGTTGGGTACCACCACCATAGCATCTAAGGGGGAAAAAAAAAAAAAAACAGTCTGATATCAAATTCCCCACTGACAAAAAACTCACTACCTTGCCAGGAAGCATATTTCTTCCTTAGGTAACTATAGCATAGGATATTCTTTATGGTTCTGAATGAACATTTCTCCATGAAATTTCAATTTATTCATCCTTGTTCTATGCTTGAAGTCAGATAATGCAAGTTCAATCCTTGTTTTCTCCTATGATGTCTTCTACGCATTTTACTTTTAGGTCTATGATCCATCTTAGTTAATTTTTGTGACAAATGTAAGATCCGTGTCTTAATTCATTTATTTTTATATGTGGAAGTCTAGTTTTTCTAACACTTTGCTGAAAAGACTAGTTTTTCCCCATTCTTGTTAATGATCAATTGACTGTATTTATGGGGGTCTATTTCTGTTATCTCTATTCCAAGCCATTGATCTTTTGTCTATCTACATTGTCTTGATTACGGTAGTTTGGTACTAATTCTTGAAGTCAGGTATTACTAGTCCTCTGACTTTGTTCTCCTCCTCCAATGTTGTGTTGGCTATTCTAGGTCATTTGCCTTTCCCTATTAACTTTAGGATCAGTTTGTCAATATTGACACGATAACTTACTGGGATTTTGATTGAAATTGCATTCAATCTAAAGATCAGTTTGGAGAAAACTGACATCTTGACACTATTGAGTCTTCCTATCCATAAATATTAAATCTCTCCATTTATTTAGATCTTCTATGTTTCTTTCACCAGAACTTTGTAGTTTCCCTCATATAGATGTTGTACATATTTTTTTTAAAGATTTTATTCACTTATTTGACAGACAGAGATCACAAGTAGGCAGAGAGGCAGGCAGAGAGAGAGGAGGAAGCAGGCTCCCCACAGAGCAGAGAGCCCAATGCGGGGCTCCATCCCAGGACCCTGGGATCATGACCTGAGCCGAAGGCAGAGGCTTTAACCCACTGAGCCAACCAGGTGCCCCTAGATGTTGTACATATTTTTTAGATCTATACCTATTAAATTTTGGAGGGTGCTGATATAAATGGTATTGTGTTTTTAATTTCAAATTCCACTTGTTTATTGCTGGCACATAGATTGGCAATTGATGTTTGCGTATTAGCCTTATATTCTGCAACATTGCTATAATCACTTATTGTAAGAGTTTTTGGTCAGTTCTTCAGATTTCTACATATATAATCAGGTCATCTGTGACCAAAACAATCGTATTTTTTAACTTCCCAGTGTGTACACATTTAATTGCATTTTCTTGTCTTACTGCATTAGCTAGGACTTAGAGTACGATGCTGAAAGATTGGTGAGAAGGAACAGCCTTGCCTTATTCCTGATATTAGCAGGTAAGCTTCTAGTTTCTCAGCATTAAGTATGTAGATTAGTAAGTATATACAGCATTAAGCTGTACAGCATTAAGCTGTAGATTTTTGTTTCTGTTTTGATATTCTTTATCAAGATGAAAAAGTTACCTTCTATTCCTGGGTTGCTGAAAGGTTTTATCATGAATGACTGTTGGATTTTACCACATGCTTTTACCATATTATCAATGTGATCATGAGCTATTTCATCTTTAGCCTGTTGATGTGCTAGATTACATTAGTTGATTTTCAGATATGAACTGCCTTACATACCTGGTTTAAATCTCAGTTGGTTCTGGTATATAAGTCTTTTTATACATTGTTGAATTTGATTCATTAAAATATTATTGAGGACTTTGCATCTATGTTTGCAAGAGATACTGGCCTATGGTTGTCTTGTGGTATCTTGCCTGGTTTTGTTGTTTTGGTAATGCTGGCCTTGTAGAATGAGTCAGGGAGTACCTCCTCTGCTTCTACCTTCTAGAAGATACTGTAGAGAATTGGTATAATTTCTTCCTTAAATATTTAGTAAAATTCACCATTTAACCCATCTGGGAATGGTACTTTTTCATTTGGAATATTATTAGTTATTCATTTAATTTCTTTAATAAATATAGGCCTATTCAGATTGCCTATTTACACTTATACTTTTTTTGGGGGGGGAGGTCAAAGGGAGAGGGAAAGACAGAATCTTAAGCAGGCTCCATGCCCAGCACAGAGCCTGACATAGGGCTCAATCTCACAACGCTAAGATGATGACCTGAGCTGAAATCAAGAGATGGACGTTTAACCTACTAATCCACCCAGCACCCCTAAACTTACTTTTTAAAAGCACAATCTTAATCTCGTCACTGCTGTACCTAACATTTTTTTAATGACCACTCATTGCTCTTAGGATAAAGTCCTAAGCCCTGAAGATGAACAGTATCCTATATGATCTTGCCCCTCATTCCTCTATAGGTTCTGTCTCACATTTGCTTCCCAGATCACAACTGCATACATCTTTTTTACTTCCTTGTAGGTTGAAGGTTGAATCCTCAGGGATTTTGCCGCTCATCTTTCATGTGTCTACCGTGTCCTTCTCCCAGATTCCTTTACCTAGGTAAAAAAAAAGGCACTGGCTCATCCTTCAGATCTTTGCTATACTTTCTTTGTGAATCCCCTTCATGGTACCCATCAAAATGGAATTAACTGCTTATTATCTTTATTTGTTTAGTGTTTATCTTCCCTATAAATTCAATGAAGGCTCTATTTGTCTTGTCCACTCCTGCTCTACACTTGACACAAATGAATAATATATATTAGTCATGTAACAAGTATTTGTTGAAAATATAATTCTCATTCTGTTTCTATGGAGAAGTACTTACATTATCTTCCATATATGGATGAGGAAACTGAGGCATAGGGGGAGCAGGTAAATGGTTCAGTTGCATTACCAGTAAATCAGAAGGATGGGTGGAAAGCCAAGTCCGTGACTCTGGTCCCCATCTTATCAAAAACTGTACTAGAGAAGGGTTTACATAGACTGGCATGCAGGGGATCATAAAGAAGCTTAAATTTCACTATAAATTATCGATTGGTGGGTTTTGAGAAAATGAAGGATCCATAAATGTTATGCACTTCTTTTTTTTTTTTTTAAGATTTTATTTATTTATATGACAGAGAGAGAGTGAGAGATCACAAGGAGGCAAGCAGGAGGGAGGGAAGCAGGTTCCCTGCTGAGCAGAGAGGCCTATTTGGGGCTCGATCCCAGACCCTGAGATCATGACCTGAACTGAAGGCACAGGCTTAACGCTCTGAGCCACCCAGGCTCCCCATGTTATGCACTTCTTAAAATATTATGGCTCACAAATAATTTCGAGAACCATTTTCATAGAGAATCATTTTAAAGTGTCATCATTTGTTTTTCAACCTGTATAGATAAGTCTGGTCAGTATTGTATTCAAAGCAAAGGAAAATCAAAAATCTTACTGAGAAATATAATAATAATGGTTTTGACTTTTGGGGGAAAGTAGTACAAAAATCATTTATTTTGTTTAAAAAATGTAAATACTACTTTAAGAAGTGGTAGGTTTTCCTGTGAGAATTTTCAGTAGTGTTTCAAACTAATTGATGTTAACCGGCTATTTAAATCACATAAAGAACTTCAAGAGGAGAATTGAGAGTTTTTTTTTTTAATCTATTTTTCACTATTTCATAAATAAGTGGGGTTTGATATTTGTTAGAAAGAAGTGACATTTTATATAGAAAGAGGTCAAAGAGAACGATGTCTCCTCAGCAGTTAAAAGCATAAACATTTTAAGCAATAATTATGAGCAATTAAGTAATTGCCTTAGAGTGTTTGGACCCTGGCCTTTTTGTATAAGCTCCAGCAAAAGCCTTGCTAGAGGGGAAATGGTTTGGTGATCATAGTCTTTAAACCAAACTTCAGATCAAATCCCCTCAAGAATCAGGGAAATGGATTTCTGTATCTCTGGAAATGAGCCAGAGACATTGAGAGCTGATTCTCATTTTTCCTTCCAGAGGAGGACTTTGCTAATGGTTAAATTGCATCAAGAAAACATTAGTGCCTTATATACATAAACATATATTGGGAAATGCATATATTGGGAGTGTTTGGTCTTTCAGGATGGAAGTATAAATCCCAGGCATAAAACTTCTGTTGTGTAACAAGAATAGCGATTTTTTCACTTCCAGCTGGTCCTTCCCGATACTGAGAATGTTCCCTGAAATTTGTCCCGTTAGGGCACAGCCATACTGAGACATGTTGCATTAGTTCCTGCACTACCTGGTCTCCTCTTAAAAATTTTGTAGACTTGGCTAAATAAGCTGGGCAGTTTATAGGGGGATCTATGTGTTATCTCCTTCTACTGTATGCAACCCACCTGAAACCCTACGGAAGCCAAAATTTCACAATGAGATCCCCTGTCTCTCTCTCCCTGCCATTCCTTCTGGCTCTTGCTCAGCAAGTACCTACATAACCAGAGATAGAATTCAGAGTTGTAATCTGCTGTATTCCTAAACTGGTTGCACAATCACTCCTCTTCCCTGTGGTCTCCTGGGGTTGCGATAATGGGGGCAAAGGATTTGGAGTGATAGTTATCTTTTTCTAAGTTCCATTTTGGGGCTACCTGTTTTCCTTCAACCAAGAGACGCTGGTGACAATGAACTTCAAATACAGTAGTAGGAAGGTATATACAACACAATTTACAGTTAACATAGCTGTCTGTGCTTGCTAGGGGTTAAATTGCAATTGAAATTCTCAGCTGCCTGTTTGTATAATAGATTATAACTATGCATATCATAATTAACAACTCAAAATATTTAATGAATGAAGAATGATATTAGAGAGGCTGCAATATGGGGTTTTGATGGTTTCATGACTCCTTTTTTTTTTTTTTTAAGTTCTATTTATTTATTTGACAGGAAGAGAAAAAGAGAGCAAGAGAGCACAAGCAGGTGGAGCAGCAGAGGGAGAGGGAGAAGCAGCCTTCCCGCTGAGCAGGGAGCCCAACACGGGGCTCCATCCCAAGACTCTGGGATCATGGCCTGAGCCAAAGACAGACACTTAACCAACTGAGCTACCCTGGTTTCAGGACCCCTAATACCTCAGAGATTAACTAGAGGGATCAGATGTAGGATGGAAAGTGCCAGTGTGGGCAGGCAGCAAAATGCTGCCGAGAAATAGGAACCAGATAAAACAGACATCTGAAAAATAGTAAAAAAATCTACTGCATAACAATGAGACAAAAATCTTCCCAAAATGGATTCCTCCTATAACATCATAAATAAAATTCATTAAATATTTAATGTTTATAACATTAATATAAGTGCTCAGCTGAAAGCAGCAAGAAGATTTGGTGGGGGGGGGAGTCAGTTATCCCAACAATCTGTAATTAATCAGTAAAAGAACCCCATAGATCATCTGCTTTTTAATCCATCTTTTTGGGGAAGATTAAGTAATTTTAAGAATAATTATCATTTGCTCTCCAAGGTGACTTGTGGACTAGTAGATCAATCTCCTTGTTGGGCTTTTCCTTTTAAATAGGATTGTAAAATAGGCATTTTGCTGAACACAAGAATATAAGACCATGTTTAAAAAAAATGTGTGTCTAGGGGCACCTGGGTGGCTCAGTGGGTTAAAGCCTCTGCCTTCGGCTCAGGTCATGATCCCACGGTCCTGGGATGGAGCCCCACATTGGGCTCTCTGCTCAGCAGGGAGCCTGCTTCCCCCTCTCTCTCTGCCTGCCTCTCTGCCTACTCTTTCTCTGTAAAATAAATAAAATCTTTAAAAATTTTTTAAAAAAAATGTGTATTCATAATAGATTTAAAATACATCAGTCACATGTTTAGAAACATCCTTGAGTTATCCAAAAGTATACATTTGTTTCGATATGCTTATCTTGTGTTATTGACATTGTCCCTGTATTTAATGGAATAAACCGAGGAAAAGCCTCTAAATCTTAGGTAAACTGAGGTAGGCATGCATTCCTATGAATATGTGGTGAAGGAAACTTATCTGAATTGTTTTTAAAAACTGGATTAGATTTCAGTGACTGAAAAAGAATTCTCCAACACATTTCACATCACTTGCAATATATTTAGAGGCATTAATCAGCTAGGAATTTTTCTCTTCTTATACAAATTGTAAGATTGACTTTATCTTTCCTGTTCAGCAAGGTAAAACAGCATAACCTCGAAAGATACAGAAGAGAAGCCATTTTATGAATTTGTTAATGGAAGAGTATCAGTGTGGAGGCTTCTTACTTTCACGTTACACCTTTGCTTAAACTTGCTTTGCCAGCATCCTGCAGTGTATTATTCCCATGATATTAAGGGTGCCACATGAAAGGAGAGTTGAGGGCAGGGAGAATCCCATGCTCTGTCTTATGTACATCATACGGCACAGGCTATTGTCAGTGTGTCAGGCTTTTTTTGCTTTGTCTCCTTGACCACTCAGCTCAAGGCTTACCACCTCTGGAGACTTTAGTAGAGGTTATAATTCTGTTCCTATTGTTACTGTGGTTACCCCCAAATTTTTAAATTAATTCCAAACTTAAAAAGAATGCAAAAATAAAAATATACAAAAAACACCTGTACGCCCTTTACGCGGGTTCACCTATTGTTTATTAACTCGTTTGCTTTTATATTTCTCATTTATTCTCTGTTTTCTTGCCTGCCTATCAATTGATTGATCAACTGATCTACCTACCTATCTTATATACACATGCATAATGATTTTTCTGAACAATTTGAGAGTAATTTCAGTGATTATAGATAATTTCCTCATGGGATCTCACTAGAATTCTCAACTTCATAAACTTACACTGATGTGATATTTTGATCTAATCTGTCCAGATTCCAATTTTGCCAGTTCACTTAATAAAGCACAATTCCCCCCAGTACAGGAGCCAGTCTATTCCCCACCGCATCCCCCACCACTCTGCCAATACAGGATCCAGTCTAAAGTCAGGTTAGATGTCATGATTCTTTAGTCTTCTATAATCAGAAATATTCCCACAGCCTTTCCTTCCCTTTGTAACAATGACATTTTTGAAGAGTTCACTTCCAACCTCATCTTTTTATTAATAGAACATTCAGCAATTTATTTTTATGATATTTCCTCCTAACTAGATTGACATTATACATTCTGGGCGAGAGTACTGCATGGATGACATTGTATCCTGCTCAGCATATCGCCTGTGCAGGTGCGTGATGTTTATCTGTTCTTCACTGGTGCCATTAGTTGGTCACAGTGTGGCCTGATTTCTCCAATGTGCAATCACAGTTTGTTTTTCTCCCTTGCAAGCAGTATGTGGTCTGTGTAGAGACTTTTTGATCATGCAAATAGTCTGCTCCACATTACAACTTCTTCCTGGATTTTGCTTCCATCGATGGTCCTGAGCTCATCTAATCTATACCATGATAGCTGCAAAGTGATGATTTTTCAACTCCAGCACTCCCTCCTTAATTACCCATCAGCTCTTTGCACTCTACTGTAAGCAAGAGCTTTTCCGTATCTACTTATTACTGACGTGGATTCAAAATTTGTAATTCATTACTGTATATACTATCAAAGAAACGGAATTTGAAAATACACCTACTCTTGATTCTGGTTTTTTCTATCACCAACTGTTCCAAACCTTCAGCATCCATTTCAACCCATTTTCTTCTCCAATATTATCTTTCTTCCCACATAGTCAAGGAAATTGGGAATATCAGCTGTGAGTGACTCAAACTCCCATCTCACACCTTGCGCATAAAAATGCATCTACATTTACACCTATCCTTGTCTACTTTTGTCAAGTCACAGAGGATAAAGTAGCCTTCATGATTAAAGCCAAATGTTTTATCTATGGTTATTTTTTTCTCCTCTTTTCTCTCTTATCTTATTGGAACTCTTATGTACAGAATTTGATTAATTATATCTTTGGGTCATGAAACATTCTGGGCATTTGGTACATATGCTTCTGTGTATATAGCTCCACTTCTATCCTCTGTCTATCTAATCTGTCCTTTATCTATTTTAACTACAGTTATGAGCTTCTATGAGACAACCACTTTTCTTATAAGGTGACCAGCCATATTGAATTAAGTTCCCCTTGTCCAGTAACCTCATTTAACCTATTTTTTTAAAAAAGATTTTATTTATTTATTTGACAGAGAGAGAGAGAGAGAGGGCGCACAAGCAGGCAAAGTGACAGGCAGGAGCGAAAGAAGCAGGCTCCCTGCTAGCAATGATCCGGGACTTGATGCAAGGACCCTGAGATCATAACCTGAGCAGAAGACGATTAACCAACTGATCCACCCAGGTGCACTAATCTCATTTAACCTTAATTACTTCTTTAAAATACTTTTCTCCAAATGTTGTCATATTTCTAGATACTAGGGTTTAGGATTTTGGCATGTGAGTTTTGGGGGATACACAATTCTCATTTCACTTAGCATCTTACCTGAGCCTTTTAACTGTACTCACTGTTGGCAATCCCAGCCACCTGAAGTACACCAGTGCCCCTAGTGTTATCTACCTAAACTACAAAACAGACGTGAAACTTTTTATATATTTTAAATACTCACCACTTTCTTCTATTGCCATCTGATTTCTAATAGTATCACTACTATAGGAATTGTGGTCCTAACGGATCAAGGAAGAGCTCTCAAAAATGGTCTCGTCTGCATACATTTTGACTACTGTACACCAAACCCCATTTCAACTTTATACTTGACTACTTTCAAATTTGATGTGTATTATCTTTTGAGTTTTTCTACTGATCACATGTACAGTTAAGAATAACCTCAGCTTAGTCCATAGATTACTCTTAATTTCTTTTCTCATTCGTGAATTAGCATGAGGATTCTAATTGCACTAATGTATGGTAAATTCACATATCCATTCAGTGCAATGAATATGCGTAAAGAGCTTGCTATGTTCCTAGCGCTCAGCATCCAAAGATGAATAAGACATGATTACTGTCCTTTAGGAGCTGAAGTCTATATGTGGATGCATATATGTGAGAAATAAATTACAGTTTGGTATGATGAATGAGTAATGGATGGTTTAGCAACTTTCTGGAAAATCAGATGGTTTAAAGAAAAACCGGCATGTCTAACAATAAGCCTTTTTACCTCTCTTTCTTCTTTTAAACTGTCTTAACTTAAAACCTCTTCCCAAGTCAGTAGTCACTTACTTATTCTCTCATAAACATTCAAATATTGATGCTTACATTTCAATGTTAATTCTTTCTATTAGATTATGGGGGGGGGTGGTATTTCACCTTTGACCTCTTTATTTTTCTTTCTAGATAGTTCCTAAACACCTTTTTAAACTAAGCATACTTTCTCTTTCAGTACCATCTCCCTTTTTTAATATATTGAAAGCACCCCCAGCCATCCTTCTCTCTCATTCTTGTTCTTTATGTCTTTTATCATCTGTCCTTGGTCTGGTCAGAATGCACTCCCTTGCTCATTGATTTGCATCTGACTCTAAAATGCAGCTGAAAACCTTTTCTTTTTCTTCCATAAATTTTCTACATTATTGAACATATGATGTTAGAAATATTAATTTTATTTTCCATTAGCATTGGCACTGCTTCCTCTCATATGTAGTTACCTTAACATGTTGTGACATCTTGAAAGGAAGAAGACCTTTCATCATTTCTCACGTTGTTTTTTATTTTATAGGAACTTCCTCATCTTTACTATGTCAATGCCAAATTTCCTTTCTTCTGAGAAAGTAATCCCACTTGTGAACTGTTTGAATACACTTTATTTCACAACTTTTATTATTTCTTGTAAACAAATCTTTGACTTACTAGCCTGTTTTCTTCTTCTTTAAGGATTTTTAGGCAGTAGTTTAAGAATATTTCAGAACTTCTATTTATGTGTTTAGGTTCTTAAAATCAAGATCACTAAGGTTTATCTCTCTACTTCACAATGTGTTGCCATGCATTCTGATAATTTTTATCTTTCAAATACCTGATATTTAGTGTGCTAAACATAAAAAATATACCCTTATGTAGGGAGCTTTTTCTCCATTGACTGATGGGAAGATTCAAATCAACGCAATATTGTTTTTTATATTATTGGAAAACAAATTTAATCTGCTTATCTTCACTCAAAGATACACTTGCTTATTTGCTATTTGCCACATAGATTCCTATTTCCTGTTATGTCTTTCACAACATGTTTATGTATTTTCACCAGCATGCTCTAACTTACTCTTCTCTTTCCTCTGGTGGCTTCTCTCATTCTGAGTCCCTTTGTCTGGTCCCTATGGTAGTAGGACACTGTTTCCTCTGGGATTAGAGATTCTGTTCTCTTATAAATTCTCTGACTCTGAATTCTCTCTCCTCTATATTTGCTTTCCTCTACGAACTTCAGGCCAACTGAGTCTCTTGAGGTTATTATTATTATTTTTTTTTTCTGTATGCTTCTCTAGGATTCTCCCTGATGAATTCTGGCTGGATTGAAGTTAATCTTAAATGCTTTTTTCCCCCCTTTCTTTCTTTCTTTCTTTCTCTTCAACTGCCGAATAGGAAACATCTTATTTCTGAATATTTTGCCAAATGTCACGTTCTCAGAGAACTCTGGTAGATTTATCTTCATCTTTTTACCAGATACAGTGTCATGGTAGAAGTAAAAACCTATAATTTGGCAAGAGGAAGCCCCGAACTTGAGACTTAATATCGACAGCTGCATTGAGTAGCTGCATGCCCTTGGGAAAGTTATATAACTCTCCAAGTCTCAGTTTCTCCATGTAGAAAATGAGTTATGATAATGGCACCAACCTCAGAGGATTATTCAAAGAATTTTTGAGGTGATATATAGTGAAATACATAGCATAATTCTTTATAGATAGTAAGCACTAAATAAATGTAAGTAATAGTTTAATTTCATCTACATCACCGTCTTCCTTTTTTTTTTTTTTTTAGATTTTATTTTTATTTATTTGACAGACAGGGATCACAAGTAGGCAGAGAGGCAGGCAGAGAAAGAGAGAAAGGAGGAAGCAGGCTCCCCACCGAGCAGGGAGCCCAACATGGGGCTCGATCCCAGGACCTCAAGACCATGACCTGAGCTGAAGGCAGAGGCTTAACCCACTGAGCCACCCAGGCGCCCCACCTTCTTCCCTTTTTTACATGAACTTTCAAGTTCTCTCTGTGGTACCCTGTAATACTGCAAATTGTATTGTTATACATTTGTGATCTCCACACTAAGTTAGCTGGAACTGATCATTTGTCATGGTGGAATTTATGTGAAGGCATAGTATTCCCTGTAGCCACCACCTCCACTCTGAGACTACCCAGCAGTGTCCTTGACATTGGCCTGTACTTGAAAACAACACTAGCATCTTTTTGCAGTCCCTTTTCACTATGGCAGAGAATCTTAAGTTCATTTAGTAAATGAATACTTTAGGATTCAGCAGAAAACCAAACAGAACCCCTGCTTCCATATATCTTATATTCTAGTATCTAAGTTAGTGGAAAAGGGAGGAAAGGAATAAGCAACAACTATGATAAATTATGAAGTATTCCAGAAATATTCATGTTACTACCATGAAAAAAAATGAACAAGTTAAGAGTGATTGGGGATATCAGGGCCTAGAATGTTAATTAAGATTGTCAGTAAGTTATATTTGACCAGGATTTGAAGGGGCTGAAAGAGACAGAAACAGGCATACCTGACAGAAGGATGGTTCAGATGGGGGAAAGAATTAATGGAGAACTCCAAAGGTGAAAGCATGGCTAATATGTGGAAGGACAAAGAAGGAGATGAGTGCAAGTGGAGTGGATTGAGTGATGGGTAAAGTGAGAGAGGAGGAGAAGATAGGTAATGTGGAACAGATGGTGTAGGGCTTTGTAGCCCCTGTGAGGACCTGGGGCTTCACTCAGAGTGAGTTATGACTCCTGAGGAGAAAAATGACATGTTCTGACATAGGTTTGAAAAGATTACTCTGGCTGCTCTATTGAGAATAGAAAATCCAATTTTACTTTTCCCACAACCTATGCTTTCATGGTGTGTTTTTTTTAAATCACAAGTGTGATCTTTGTATCTAAATTAATTTTAATCAAGTTCTCTACAATTTTATGTCCAGGTAGAAAATCTAAACAGAAGACTTTAAAAAGGTGGTGGTAAGAAACAGGGTAGTAAAATCCTACTCAGATTTATTTTTAATAATTAAAGAAAATAATTTTCAAAATATTTTTGAAAAAGTAATTTTGTAAAAAATATTCGAAGGATGTACACTTTTTAAATCAGGAGAAAATTGAAGCAAACCAATAAAGAACAAATTATAGGGGAAAAAAGGAAATTACAAATAAACATAAAAATAGAAAGCAAAAAATGATAAAATAAAAATAGGCAAATTATAAGTTATTACAATTGCTCACTATGAGCAAATGAACTCATGTTTAAAGTATCCAAATATCACGTTTAGAAAGATATATTTGCAATCACAAAAATATTACACCATGGAAAATTATTAGGCAATGTAAAAAAGAAGGGAAGGAAG